>NC_092147.1:6573324-6660824 GCF_045791955.1 Oncorhynchus clarkii lewisi
CCTTCGCTAAGTCCCGCCCCAACATTTTGGAAAAACCAATCGCAACGCTCCGGTGGATAGCAACTGTCGCTAACCTGTTTTGTGTTTGTAGCTATAGTATCGGAGTCGTTGGAGTCAACACTCTCAATTCTGACTCCAATTTGACAAGACTAGACCAAAATGAGATAAAAAAAACTGCAGTGTCAGCATAGGCATGGCAAACCTGTTTAGACGATGTCTGGTACATCATCAAAAGTACTTAATCTCAGCTCATTTTTGGACTCATTCAGCAGTTTTTTTTACCTGATTAAGTTGAATACTATTGAAAACATAAGTTGAAAATGATGCTGTCGCTGCTTCCTGTCAGTCCCTTTTGATAAATAAACAGACGTACAGTTTTAAAGTTTCCAAATCACTAACCAATATGCAGAAACAGTTTGTGATATATTGAAACTTAAACAGAAAATGTACTATCTACATATACACTCCCCTACATACATGTATTCACTTGGACAGTGAAGCAACATCTTTCACTTTGGCTCTATACTCCAGCATTTTGGATTTCAGATGTTTTAATATGAGGCGACAGTACAGAATGTCACCTTTTATTTGAGGGAATTTTCATACATATCTGTGCGACCTTTAGAATTGAATGCACTTGATGTATCTGGTCCCCCCATTTGAACGTGTCATAAGTATGTGGACAAATTCACTTACAGTGCATCAAAGTAGTCAAAAGTTGATTTGGTCAAAAGTTGATTCGGTCCTATATTCTTGGCAATGATTACATCAAGCTTGTGATTTTGCAAACTCGTTTGGATACATTTGCTGTTTGTTTTGTTTGTGTTTCAGATTATTTTATGCCCAATAAGAATGAATGGTAAATAATGTACTGTGTCATTACGGAGTCACTTTTATTGTAAATAAGAATATAATGTGTTTCTGAACACTTCTACATTCATGTGGATGCTACCACGGTTACGGCAAATCATGAAGAAAATGTGAATAATGATGAGTGAAAAAGTTACTGATATGGTATGATATTTATACCTCCGTAACTTTCAATTTAACCTTTTATTGCGGTGGGCTAAATGAAGGGGAAAGAAAGGAGATATCTAGTCAGTTGTACAACTGAATGCATTCAACTGAAATGTGTCTTCTGGTGTTTAACCCAAAGCCTCTGAATCAGAGAGCGGCGGAATGCTGCCTTAATCGACATTCACATCTTTGGCGCGTGGGGAACAGGGGGCTAATTGCCTTGCTCAGGAGTAGAACAACAGAGTTTTAACTTGTCAGCTTGGGGCTTTGATCCAGCAACCTTTTGATTACTGGCTCAACACGCCTAACCACCAGGCTACCTGCCACCAGAGTCACATGGAGTGTTTCTTGGTAGTCTTAAACAAATCTACTTTGAAACAAAAGTATACACCTCACACACATAGTTATGGACTCAAAAAAAATAAGATACCTGTACCATGTCAGATGTAGAGTTTGCATCCCAATATTACCATTTATATAGCATCACAGAAGACTGAAGTATAACAAAACTGTTTCACATAGAAACTCACAATTTTCACAGTAAAAAATAATAATTTTATCTTTATTAATGATGAATTTCTAAAATATAATAGTAACATTTCACACATGAGGCTGAAGGGGCCGCTTTTGGTCATTGACTTCAGGAAAGGGCTATGAAGACAGTATACAGGTAACTGCCAGAAAAAGGAAGCACTTGAGTAAATGAGAGATACCAAGTACAATTTACTGAAAGCAGGGGCTTCCACACATGGTCAAGTAAAAAAATGCTCATTATTTTGTCTACCATGGCTATGTCCCTGTAGGATGACAATGTCCCCATCCATAGGGCACGAGAGGTACCTGAATGCTTTGATGAGCATGTAAACAATGTAAACCATATGCCATTGCTGTCTCAGTCACCAGATCTCAACCCGATTTAACACTGATGGGAGATTCTGGAACGGTGCCTGAGACAGCGTTTTCCACCACCGTAAAAAAATACATTCAAATGATGGAATTGATTGTGGAAGAATGGTGTCGCATCCCTTCAATAGAGTTCCAGACACTCTGAGTTCTTCAATAGAGTTCCAGACACTCTGAGTTCTTCAATAGAGTTCCAGACACTCTGAGTTCTTCAATAGAGTTCCAGACACTCTGAGTTCTTCAATAGAGTTCCAGACACTCTGAGTTCTTCAATAGAGTTCCAGACACTCTGAGTTCTTCAATAGAGTTCCAGACACTCTGACTTCTTCAATAGAGTTCCAGACACTCTGAGTTCTTCAATAGAGTTCCAGACACTCTGAGTTCTTCAATAGAGTTCCAGACACTCTGACTTCTTCTGAGTTCTTCAATAGAGTTCCAGACACTCTGACTTCTTCAATAGAGTTCCAGACACTCTGAGTTCTTCAATAGAGTTCCAGACACTCTGAGTTCTTCAATAGAGTTCCAGACACTCTGACTTCTTCAATAGAGTTCCAGACACTCTGAGTTCTTCAATAGAGTTCCAGACACTCTGAGTTCTTCAATAGAGTTCCAGACACTCTATGAGTTATTCAATAGAGTTGCAGACACTCTATGAGTTCTTCAACAGAGTTGCAGACACTCTATGAGTTCTTCAATAGAGTTCCAGACACTCTATGAGCTTCAATAGAGTTCCAGACACTCTATGAGTTCTTCAATAGAGTTCCAGACACTCTATGAGTTATTCAATAGAGTTCCAGACACTCTATGAGCTTCAATAGAGTTCCAGACACTCTATGAGTTCTTCAACAGAGTTGCAGACACTCTATGAGTTCTTCAATAGAGTTCCAGACACTTGTAGAATCTATGCCAAGGTGCATTGACGCTGTTCTGGCTTGTGGTTGCCCAAGACCCTATAAGGACATTTTATGTTGGTGTTTCCTTTATTTTGGCAGTTATCTGTATGTTAACCACAAATTATTGCCACAATTACAGTAACAGTCAAATGTTTGGACACCTACTCATTCAAGGGATTTTCTTTATTTTTTACTATTTTCTACATTGTAGAATAATAGTGAAGACATCAAAACTATGAAATAACACATGTGGAATCATGTAGTAACCAAAAAGGTGTTAAACAAATCTAAATGTATTCTGTAAATGAGAATATTCAAAGTAGCCACTACTTGCCTTGATGACAGCTTTGCACACTCTTGGCATTATCTCAACCAGCTTAATGAGGTTGTCACCAGGAATGCATTTCAATTGGCAGGTGTGCCTTGTTAAATGTTAATTTGTGGAATTTTTCCCTCTTAATGCATTTGAGCCAATCAGTTGTGTTGTGACAAGGTAGGGGTGGTATACAGAAGATGGCCCTATTTGGTAAAAGATCAAGTCCATATTATGGCAAGAACAGCTCAAAAAAGCAAAGAGAATTGACAGTACATCATTACTTTAAGACATGAAGGTCAGTCAATATGGAAAATGTGTGCAGTTCGCAAAAACCATCAAGCGCAATGATGAAACTGGCACTCATGAGGACCGCCACAGAAAAGGACGACCCAGAGTTACCTCTGCTGCAGAGGATAAGTTCATTAGAGTTATCAGCCTCAGAAATTGCAGCCTAAATCAATGCTTCACAGAGTTCAAGTAACAGATACATCTCAACATCAACTGTTCAGACGAGACTGTGTGAATCAGGCCTTCATGGTCGAATTGTGGCAAAGAAACCACAACTAAAGGACACCAATAAGAAGAAGAGACTTGCTTGGGCCAAGAAACATGAGCAACGGACATTAGACCGGTGGAACTCTGTCCTTTGGTCTGATGAGTCCAAATGTGTGATTTCTGTTTCCAACTGCTTTTCAAAACAAAACCAAAATATCTATAAATTGTGAGACACAGAGTAGGTGAACGGATGATCTCCGCATGTGTGGTTCCCACCGTAAAGCATGGAGGAGGAGGTGTGATGGTGTGCGGGTGCTTTGCTGTTTACACTGTCAGTGATTTATTTAGAATTCAAGGCACACTTAACCTGCATGGATACCACGGCGTTCTGCATACGTCATCCCATCTGGTTTGCGCTTAGTGGGACTATCATTTGTTTTTCAACATGACCCAAAACACACTTTCAGGCTGTGTCAGGGAGATTTAACCAGGATGGAGCGTGATGGAGTGCTGCGTCAGATGATCTGGCCTCCACAATCACCCGACTTCAACCCAATTGAGATGGTTTGGGATGAGTTGGACTGCAGAGTGAAGGAAAAGCAGCAGTGGTTTAAAGTACTTCAGTAAAAATATTTCAAAGTACTACTTAATTAGGTTTTGGAGGTATCTGTAATTTATTATTTATATTTTTGACAACTTTTACTTTTACTTCACAACATTCCTAATTGAAAATAAGGTACTTTTTACTCCAAACATTTTCCCTGACACCTGACACAGAAGGTCTCATTACATTTTGAATGCTTAGAGGGAAATATATATTTTTAACATTTTAAAATAGATAGGCCGTCTGGTTTGCTTAACATAAGGAATTGGAAATGATTTATACATTGCCTTTTGTACACAACTGTTTTTAGCAATTACATTTACTTTTGATACTTAAGTATATTTAAAACTAAATACTTCTATACTTTTACACAAGTAATATATTACTGGGTGACTTTCACTTTTACTTGTGTCATTTTCTATTAAGGTATCTTTACTTTTTCTTAAGTTTGACAATTGAGTACTTTTTCTACCACTGAAATGCAGCCAACAAAGCATATGTGGGAACTCCTTCAAGACTGTTAGAAAAGCATTCCAGGTGAAGCTGGTTGAGAGAATGTCAAGAGTGTGCAAAGCTGTCATCAAGACAAAGGGTGGCTACTTTAAAGAATCTAAAATATATTTTAAATTGTTTAACACTTTCTTGGATACTACATGATCCCATAAGTGTTATTTCATAGTGTTGATGTCTTTCATAGTGTTGATGTTCTGTAGAAAATTGTAAAAACAAAGAAAAACCCTTGAATGAGTATGTGTGTCCAAACGTTGACTGGTACTGTATATATACTGTGTGTCTCACTAGCTTAATTACCATTTAAAGAGTTAAAAAATGCTATTTTGCACAATTTAACTGGGCGCGCTCTAGAAAGAGCTCCCATGGTGACTGTGCAGCAGCCCATTCATTCCACTTCTCTAGTTAGTGTGTGCCTGCACCCTAATGATCTGGGTAATTGATTAGCAATACACATGGAGCCTTCTTACAATCTCTACTTACCAAAATATTCAAGGATAATCAGTAACCTACGTCTAGCTGCCTAGACAGGGCTTTTGGAGTCGACTCCGACTCTCGGTTGTCCAGAAAATGATGCGAAGTTGCATTGTTTGTTAGCTGGTTAGCTAGCTCTCAGTCTTGGTCTTGTCTTAGTCTCGGTGTCTCATTGACCATCATTGCTAACGCTAGCTAGTCAGTTAATATAACTTGTTTTCTCCAAATGCATGTTAGCTAGCTAAGTTAGCCAACGTTATATTATGAATACAACTCTCATCTACTGTTGACAGCAGTAGGGGCGGCAGGGTAGCCTAGTGGTTGCAAGTTCAAACCCACAAGCTGACAAGGTACAAATCTGTTGTTCTGCACCTGAACAAGGCAGTTAACCCACTGTTCCTAGGCCGTCATTGTAAATAAGAATTTGTTCTTAACTGACTTGCCTAGTAAAATAAAGGTCAAATTAAAAATAAAAATAAATAAATATGATTTTCGATTACTAATTAGCTCCAAAATTGGTTGGTAGCTTTGACTGCATGCTGACAATGCATTCAGAGCCATTATAAGACCCATAGCCAGACTACAAACTTCATTTTACCAGGTTTATTTGACCAATTTTGCCATCAAGCGGTTGTAATGACAGTTCAACAAAAGCGAGTCTCCAGATTAGCAAGGGCTAGTTTGTTGTTTGATTTCATTGTCAAAAACACAGTTTGAATTCATCGAGAGGGGTGTTCTCCAGTAGTTTTAAAGGGTCATTGAAACGGTTGATTGAGGCAGCAGCAGTAACAAAAGGGGGCAGGGCTTACAAATGGTCAAGGTTCACTATCGTTATATATATCTTGTATCCACACCCTCACACACTCCACCATAGATAGATAGATGAGGATGATAGGATTGCAAGGTTATCTAAAGTGCAATGTTCTCAACTCATTATCTACTGTGTCTGGGAGTAAAACGATCATCTGATATTAAGTGACCCTTAAAGGCCCAGTGCAGTCAAAATTATATTTTTTCCTGTGTTTTATATTATATTTTACAACAGCGGCTGAAACTAACACTGTAAAACTGTGAACAAATTCCTCATAGTTGCTGTTTGAAAATAAAATCGACACAGGACCTTCTAATCGGCAGGTTAGCTTGGGTGGGAGTTTCGGCTTTCCATGGTGACATCACCATGTGGTAAATTGGTTAATAGACCAATAACAAAAAGAGTTCCAAACCTCTCTGCCAATAACAGCTAGTTTTCCCTTTTCCCGTCCCCACTCAGACCACTCCCAGGCAGTTGTAGCACATTTCTTGCTTGAGAAATAGTTTTTTGCTAAAAAACATTTTTTGCCCATTTTAATGGAAATCTATTACTGTAAGGCTGTAATTGTTACACAGAAATTATTTGACATTGATATAAAATGGCTGCATTGAGCCTTTAAGACCCATAACCCTTATACTTGTTAATCATTGATTCTTATATTTACGGCCGGGATTCATTCCAAAACAGATTAACAACCTGCACACAATAAAATACTTTTAAACGCAATTTCCCAGACATCTGTGGACATTGAGTTGATAGTAACCATGCTGTAGATGTAGACTCAAGAAGAAATCAGTTTGTGAGCGGCTGGTAGCCTAGTGGTTGGCTAGTAACCAAAGGTTGCTAGTTCCAAACCCTGAGCCGACTATGTGAATATTCTGTTGCTCTTGTTAGTCACTAAGAACAAGAGCGTCTATTTAAAATGTTTGTATTATTTTACCAGGCAAGTCAGTTAGGAACAAATTCTTATTTTCAATGACGGCCTAGGAACAGTGGGTTAACTGCCTGTTCAGGGGCAGAACGACAGATTTGTACCTTGTCAGCTCGGGGGTTTGAACTTGCAACCTTCCGGTTACCAGTCCACCGCTCTAACCACTATGCTACCCTGCCTCAATATAATTTAATAGATGAGTACCATTGTAGAATCAGTTGTTTTTGTGTCAGTGAATAGTGTGTGCATGTCTAGGGTGTGGAAGTGTGTCCTAATTATGGACAATGTACACCTCTATGTTTGTCAATGGGATATGTGTTCCAGGGAAGTCAGTGGGCATCGTGACCACCACTCGTGTACAGCATGCCTCTCCTGCTGCCGCCTATGCCCACTCAGTGAGCCGCAGCTGGTACAGCGATGCTGACATTCCCTCTAGTGCCCGACGACAGGGCTGTGTCGATATTGCCACACAGCTGGTGACCAACGTTGACATTGATGTAAGTCTCCATGAAGGCCTTTTATTGGTATCACAGTCTGTATATACTATCATCTCATGTCATTGTTTTTCACTGCAGTATTTCCCAAACCTGGTCCTAACCCACTGGGCACAGATGTCAGATCAACGTTCAACGTCTATTTTTGATTTTTTGATTGAAATTGACTAAATAATTCACCCATGTCATTGTATTAAGGTTAAACGTTGAGTGAAAAAAAATAAAACACAATTCCCTTACGTAGATTATTTTTTTTTTAAATACAAATATGTTTCCACGTTTATTCAATGTCATTGAATCAAAAGCCAAATGGCTTTTTTGGGTTGAAATGATGTAGAAGCATCATTAATCCCAACCAATGGTTTGCCCAGTGGGAAGAGTCCCAAAGGCATGCAGATTTTAGTTTTGGGCCCTAGCACTCAAACCAGGACAGATTTTAGTTTTGGGCCCTAGCACTCAACAGGGACAGATTTTACTTTTGGGCCCTAGCACTCAACAGGGGCAGATTTTAGTTTTGGGCCCTAGCACTCAACAAGGACAGATTTAAGTTTTGGGCCCTAGCACTCAACAGGGACAGAGAGAGTATTTTTTTGAAACTGCACTGTCGGTTAGAGACTATAAGTAAGCATTTCACTGTAAGGTGAAGCACCTGTTGTATTCGGCGCATGTGCCTAATACAATTTGATTTGATTTGGGAGAGGGAGGAGGAGAGAAAATAAAGAAAACACAATCTGGGGAAATCAGTTCCCCCTTTGGTAACAGTAATCAACATCAAGTATTTGACCTGATTTAGGTGTGTTAGTTCAAGGGCAAACAAACTGAAATATGCACACCTTTAGGTCCCCAGGACCAGGATTGGGACATACTGTACTACTTACTGTGTGTGGAATGTACACAGTAATATGAAGTATCTTTCTGGTGCATCAGGTTATCCTGGGTGGGGGGCGGATGTATATGACACCAAAGGGAACTCCAGACCCTGAGTACCCCACTTCCTCGTCCCGGAAAGGGGATCGGAAAGATAAGAGGAACCTCATTGACGTCTGGATGAAGGCCCAGCAGGTACACATTGATAATGTCTGTTGTTGGTCACATTGAGGGGATATTGTATGAGCTTTTACACCTAAGAATGTGGAAGCTGTTGTCTGTTAGAACCCCACATAACTGTGTTAGTGTTCTGGAAGCTGTTGTCTGTTAGAACCCCACAGAACTGTGTTAGTGTTCTGGAACCTGTTGTCTGCTAGAACCCCACAGAACTGTGTTAGTGTTCTGGAACCTGTTGTCTGTTAGAACCCCACAGAACTGTGTTAGTGTTCTGGAAGCTGTTGTCTGTTAGAACCCCACAGAACTGTGTTAGTGTTCTGGAACCTGTTGTCTGCTAGAACCCCACAGAAATGTGTTAGTGTTCTGGAACCTGTTGTCTGTTAGAACCCCACAGAACTGTGTTAGTGTTCTGGAAGCTGAACCCCACAGAACTTCAGCCAGTTCCCTCATGAAAGTGGCAAAATAACTTTCATGGTCATGTTCATTCGGGCACACAACGTAAAACTAATTGCAACAGATTTTTTTTTGCAATGGAAAACTTAAATGAGGATTACTAATTTTATTGGTCACGTACACATATTTTGCAGATGTTATCGCAGGTGCAGTGAAATGCTTGTGTTTTTTTAATTTTTTTTATCTCCAACAGTGCAGTAATACCTAACAATGCAAAATAATACCGCAAATCCCAAAAATGTAAATAAAGACGTTAAGAAATATCAGAACGAGCCATTTCAGAGTCAGGAATATCAATATATAGTGCATTCTGGAAGTATTCACACCCTTAACTTTTTCCACGTTTTGCTGTATTACAGCCTGCATTTAAAATTGGTTAAATTGAGATTTTGTGACATTGGCCTACCTACAATACCCCATAAGGCCAAAGTGGAATTATGTTTTCAGAATTTTCTTACAATTAATTAAAAATGAAAAGCTGAAATGTCTTGAGTCAATCAGTATTCAACCCCTTTGTTATGGTAAGCCTAAATAAGTTCAGGAGAAAAAAATGTGTTTAAGCCTTTGAGCATGGTGGAGTTATTAATTACAATTTAGATGGTGTATCAATCACTACAAAGATACAGGCATCCTTCCTAACTCAGTTGCCAGAGAGGAAGGAAACCACTCAGGGATTTCACCAAGGTGACTTTAAAACAGAGTTTATTGGCTGCGACAGGATAAAACTGAGGATGGATCAACAACATTGTAGTTACTCCACGATACTAACCTTATTGACAGAGTGAAAAGAATGAACATTACAAAACATGCAGCCTGCTTGCAACAAGACAATAAAGTACTACTGCAAAAAAGGTGGCAAAGAAAATAACTTAATGTCCTGAATACAAAGCTTTATGTTGGGGCAAATTCAAAACAACTCATCACAGAGTACCACTCTTCATATTGTCAAGCATGGTGGTGGCTGCATCATGTTATGGGTATGCTTGTCATCGGCAAATGGGGGGAGTTTTTTAGGATGAAAAGAAAATGAATAGAGCTGAGCACAGGAAAAATCATAGAGGAAAACTTGGTTCAGTCTGCTTTCCAACAAACACTGGGAGACAAACTCACCTTTCATCAGGACAATAACCTAAAACACAAGGCCAAATATACACTGGAGTTTCTTACCATTACGAAATTTAAGGTTCTGAGAGGCCCAGTTACAGTTTTGACTTAAATCGGCTTGAAAATCTATGGCAAGACTTGAAAATGGCTGTCTAGCAATGATCAACAACTGACTTGACAGAGCATGCAAATATTGTTCAATCCAGATGTGCAAAGCTCTTACAGACTTACCCTGAAAGACTCAGCTGTATTCACTGCCAAAGGTGATTCTTAGATGTATTGACTCAGTGGTGGTGAATACTGATGTAAATGATATATTTATGTATGTTTCACTTTGTAATTATGGGATATACTGTGCCTTGTGAAAGTATTCGGCCCCCTTGAACTTTGCGACCTTTTGCCACATTTCAGGCTTCAAACATAAAGATATAAAACTGTATTTTTTTGTGAAGAATCAACAACAAGTGGGACACAATCATGAAGTGGAACGACATTTATTGGATATTTAAAACTTTTTTAACAAATCAAAAACTGAAAAATTGGGCGTGCAAAATTATTCAGCCCCTTTACTTTCAGTGCAGCAAACTCTCTCCAGAAGTTCAGTGAGGATCTCTGAATGATCCAATGTTGACCTAAATGACTAATGATGATAAATACAATCCACCTGTGTGTAATCAAGTCTCCGTATAAATGCACCTGCACTGTGATAGTCTCAGAGGTCCGTTAAAAGCGCAGAGAGCATCATGAAGAACAAGGAACACACCAGGCAGGTCCGAGATACTGTTGTGAAGAAGTTTAAAGCCGGATTTGGATACCAAAAGATTTCCCAAGCTTTAAACATCCCAAGGAGCACTGTGCAAGCGATAATATTGAAATGGAAGGAGTATCAGACCACTGCAAATCTACCAAGACCTGGCCGTCCCTCTAAACTTTCAGTTCATACAAGGAGAAGACTGATCAGAGATGCAGCCAAGAGGCCCATGATCACTCTGGATGAACTGCAGAGATGTACAGCTGAGGTGGGAGACTCTGTCCATAGGACAACAATCAGTCGTATATTGCACAAATCTGGCCTTTATGGAAGAGTGGCAAGAAGAAAGCCATTTCTTAAAGATATCCATAAAAAGTGTTGTTTAAAGTTTGCCACAAGCCACCTGGGAGACACACCAAACATGTGGAAGAAGGTGCTCTGGTCAGATGAAACTAAAATTGAACTTTTTGGCAACAATCCAAACGTTATGTTTGGCGTAAAAGCAACACAGCTGAACACACCATCCCCACTGTCAAACATGGTGGTGGCAGCATCATGGTTTGGGCCTGCTTTTCTTCAGCAGGGACAGGGAAGATGGTTAAAATTGATGGGAAGATGGATGGAGCCAAATACAGGACCATTCTGGAAGAAAACCTGATGGAGTCTGCAAAAGACCTGAGACTGGGACGGAGATTTGTCTTCCAACAAGACATTAATCCAAAACATAAAGTAAAATCTACAATGGAATGGTTCATAAATAAACATATCCAGGTGTTAGAATGGCCAAGTCAAAGTCCAGACCTGAATCCAATCGAGAATCTGTGGAAAGAACTGAAAACTGCTGTTCACAAATGCTCTCCATCCAACCTCACTGAGCTCGAGCTGTTTTGCAAGGAGGAATGGGAAAAAATTTCAGTCTCTCGATGTGCAAAACTGATAGAGACATACCCCAAGCGACTTACAGCTGTAATCGCAGCAAAAGGTGGCGCTACAAAGTATTAACTTAAGGGGGCTGAATAATTTTGCACGCCCAATTTTTCAGTTTTTGATTTGTTAAAAAAGTTTTAAATATCCAATAAATGTCGTTCCACTTCATGATTGTGTCCCACTTGTTGTTGATTCTTCACAAAAAAATACAGTTTTATATCTTTATGTTTGAAGCCTGAAATGTGGCAAAAGGTCGCAAGTTCAAGGGGGCCGAATACTTTCACAAGGCACTGTATATATATATATGGGTGAGAAGAAATTGTATTTAATCAATTTTGAATTCAGCCTGTAACACAACAAAATGTGGAGTAAGTCAAGGGGTATGGATATTTTCTGAAGGCATGGTGTGTATAGAGAGTATGAACAGTATATGAATAGAAAAGGTGTGTACAGCAGTAGTTAAATAGGATGAGCCATGACTAGAATACAGTATCATTCATATGGAATGGGTAAAACAGTACGCAAACATTATTAGTGACCAGTGTTCCATTATTAAAGTGACCAGTGTTCCATTATTAAAGTGACCAGTGTTCCATTATTAAAAGGGACCAGTGTTCCATTATTAAAAGGGACCAGTGTTCCATTATTAAAGGGACCAGTGTTCCATTATTAAACGGGACCAGTGTTCCATTATTAAAGTGACCAGTGTTCCATTATTAAAGTGACCAGTGTTCCGTTATTAGTGACCAGTGTTCCATTATTAAAGTGACCAGTGTTCCATTATTAAACGGGACCAGTGTTCCATTATTAAAGTGACCAGTGTTCCGTTATTAGTGACCAGTGTTCCATTATTAAAGGGGACCAGTGTTTCATGTCTATGTACATAGGGCAGCAGTATCTAAGGTGCAGGATTGAGTACCAGGTGGTAGCCGGCTAGTAACAGTGACTAAGTCCAGGTTGATATCCTGTTTCCAGTCTGTTTTTCTTCCATTTGTTACCCGCTGAACATGAGCCAGGCGTAATTTACAGCTTAGGGCTGTATTTATTTACTACTTAATTGCCAGTGAAATTGTTAGGTGTAATTGATGTTGCGTTACCGCATGACGTCAATGTAAAGCTATGAATCAAACTGTGTCCTCTGTGATGTCTGTGTTTCAGCACAAGAGTTCCCAGTATGTTTGGCACAGGAAGCAGTTTGACGAGATTAATGTAAAGACTACTGACCGTCTCCTGGGTAGGTTGTTTGAAAAAAAAAATCAACATTCTGTGTAAATGGGCACACAGATACGCACGCACGCACGCACACACACACACACACACACACACAGAGGCGGCTGGTGGGAGGAGCTATAGGAGGATGTAACGTCTGGAATGGAATAAATGGGACGGAGTCAAACGTGGTTTCCATGGTTTCCATATGTTTGATATGCTTTATACCGTTATGTCTTTTTTTCTCTCCATTCCAGCCATTACAAACGTCTTCCTATAGCTCCTCCCACCAGCCTCCTCTACGTCACACCCATATGCACACAGCCACACGGACTATCATACTCACTCACAAACATTCCCTTAGCCGCTAGTGTATATGAATGTTTATCAGGTGTTGATGTTATATACTATATACCATGCCATTCTATTGACTAAGTAATGAATGATAAGACTGTCACTGAAGTTTTGTCTGAGAATTGATGATTTCCTAATATGGATGACGTACACCGGGGGGGGTAGGGGGGGGGGGGGCTTGAGTTTTTCTTCACCAGGAAAAACGTACTTCTGTCATTAACTGTTACCAATAGGTCAACTACGTTCCCAACATTGTGTTCTCTCTTTTATTACTTTCTTCCCCCCTCTCTCTTTCCTTCTTGTGGCGGCAGGTCTCTTTGAGCCAAAGGACATGCGGTTTGAGGTATTCCGGAATGCCACACGTGACCCGTCCATCGTCGAGATGACAGAGAAAGCCATTCACATCCTCAGCAAGAACCCCAAAGGCTACTTCCTCTTTGTAGAAGATGAGTACCTTTATTTAAAAACCCAAAGGCTACTTTCTCTTTGTAGAAGATGAGTACCTTTATTTAAAACCCAAAGGCTACTTCCTCTTTGTAGAAGATGAGTACCTTTATTTAAAACCCAAAGGCTACTTCCTCTTTGTAAAATATGAGTACCTTTATTTAAAACCCAAAGGCTACTTCCTCTTTGTAGAAGATGAGTACCTTTATTTAAAACCCAAAGGCTACTTCCTCTTTGTAAAAGATGAGTACCTTTATTTAAAACCCAAAGGCTACTTCCTCTTTGTAAAATATGAGTACCTTTATTTAAAACCCAAAGGCTACTTCCTCTTTGTAGAAGATGAGTACCTTTATTTAAAAACCCAAAGGCTACTTCCTCTTTGTAGAAGATGAGTACCTTTATTTAAAAACCCAAAGGCTACTTCCTCTTTGTAGAAGATGAGTACCTTTATTTAAAAACCCAAAGGCTACTTCCTCTTTGTAGAAGATGAGTACCTTTATTTAAAACCCAAAGGCTACTTCCTCTTTGTAGAAGATGAGTACCTTTATTTAAAACCCAAAGGCTATTTCCTCTTTGTAGAAGATGAGTACCTTTATTTAAAACCCAAAGGCTACTTCCTCTTTGTAGAAGATGAGTACCTTTATTTAAAACCCAAAGACTACTTCCTCTGTAGAAGATGAGTACCTTTATTTAAAACCCAAAGACTACTTCCTCTTTGTAGAAGATGAGTACCTTTATTTAAAACCCAAAGACTACTTCCTCTGTAGAAGATGAGTACCTTTATTTAAAACCCAAAGACTACTTCCTCTTTGTAGAAGATGAGTACCTTTATTTAAAACCCAAAGACTACTTCCTCTGTAGAAGATGAGTACCTTTATTTAAAACCCAAAGGCTACTTCCTCTTTGTAGAAGATGAGTACCTTTATTTAAAACCCAAAGGCTACTTCCTCTTTGTAGAAGATGAGTACCTTTATTTAAAACCCAAAGACTACTTCCTCTGTAGAAGATGAGTACCTTTATTTAAAACCCAAAGGCTACTTCCTCTTTGTAAAAGATGAGTACCTTTATTTAAAACCCAAAGGCTACTTCCTCTTTGTAAAATATGAGTACCTTTATTTAAAACCCAAAGGCTACTTCCTCTTTGTAGAAGATGAGTACCTTTATTTAAAAACCCAAAGGCTACTTCCTCTTTGTAGAAGATGAGTACCTTTATTTAAAAACCCAAAGGCTACTTCCTCTTTGTAGAAGATGAGTACCTTTATTTAAAAACCCAAAGGCTACTTCCTCTTTGTAGAAGATGAGTACCTTTATTTAAAACCCAAAGGCTACTTCCTCTTTGTAGAAGATGAGTACCTTTATTTAAAACCCAAAGGCTATTTCCTCTTTGTAGAAGATGAGTACCTTTATTTAAAACCCAAAGGCTACTTCCTCTTTGTAGAAGATGAGTACCTTTATTTAAAACCCAAAGACTACTTCCTCTGTAGAAGATGAGTACCTTTATTTAAAACCCAAAGACTACTTCCTCTTTGTAGAAGATGAGTACCTTTATTTAAAACCCAAAGACTACTTCCTCTGTAGAAGATGAGTACCTTTATTTAAAACCCAAAGACTACTTCCTCTTTGTAGAAGATGAGTACCTTTATTTAAAACCCAAAGACTACTTCCTCTGTAGAAGATGAGTACCTTTATTTAAAACCCAAAGGCTACTTCCTCTTTGTAGAAGATGAGTACCTTTATTTAAAACCCAAAGGCTACTTCCTCTTTGTAGAAGATGAGTACCTTTATTTAAAACCCAAAGACTACTTCCTCTGTAGAAGATGAGTACCTTTATTTAAAACCCAAAGGCTACTTCCTCTTTGTAAAATATTATTTGTAAAAGATGAGTACCTTCATTAAAACACATACAGTAGCATGGGCTACTATTATATATACAACAAGAACTGCAAATATATAATTGTTTTACCCAGGCTGCATCCTGTTTTGCATTTATGATATTGTAATTTTTGACAGCAATTACTGACAGCATGTATTGACAGCTGTGGTTGTATTGACAGCTGTGGTTGTATTGACAGCTGTGGTTGTAATGACAGCTGTGGTTGTAATGACAGCTGTGGTTGTAATGACAGCTGTGGTTGTATTGACAGCCGTGGTTGTAATGACAGCTGTGGTTGTATTGACAGCTGTGGTTGTAATGACACCTGTGGTTGTATTGACAGCTGTGGTTGTGCATTTGTAACAGTTGTGAGGATCTCAAGTTAGGATTCAATGATAAAGGAGTAGAAATATGTCCATTTTTAGGACACCCTCAGTCTTAAGGTCCCCCCCTTCTTGAGTCGATCATCAACTCGGTCTGAGCTGTGTTGTGTTGTTTTTGTTTTACGGGGGAGAATTGACCATGGGCACCATGATGGCATTGCCAAGCTGGCGCTGACTGAGGCTGTGATGTTTGACAGGGCGGTGCAACGAGCCTCCCGGCTCACCAGAGAATCAGACACCCTCACTGTCGTAACCGCAGACCACTCCCACGTCTTCACCTTCGGAGGAAACACCCCCCGCGGAAACCCCATTTTTGGTACGACCCAAAACAGTCGTAGTCCCATGTGTGTTACAGATAGTACCGTGTATATTATAGGAGATCCTCAAGGATCGCAAGGATGTCCTACAATGTACACTGTCCTGTAAGGGTGCAATGTCATATATTTTTGTGTCCAGCACATAATGTAATGTTCACCGTCATGTTATGTCAACCATTTTGTGTCAGGTTTGGCACACAAGAAGGCAGATGATAGGATGCCATTCACTAGCATCCTGTATGCCAACGGTCCTGGTTATGTACATGTGAATGGAACGAGAGGAAACATCACACTGGTGGATTACTGTAAGTGTACAACAACTATTAAAGTAATACGTGTGTGTGTGTGTGTTTGTGTGTGTACAGATGTGCATGCATGTACATGCAGTTGAAGTCAGAAGTTTACATACACCTTAGCCAAATACATTTAAACTCAGTTTTTCACAATTCCTGACATTTAATCCAAGTAAAAAATACCTGTCTTAGGTTAGTTAGGATCACCACTTTATTTTAAGAATGTGAAATGTCAGAATAATAGTAGAGAGAATGATTTATTTCCGTTTTTATTTCTTTCATCACATTCCCAGTGGGTCAGAAGTTCACATACACTCAATTAGTATTTGGTAGCATTGCCTTTAAATTGCTTGACTTGGGTCAAATGTTTCAGGTAGCCTTCCACAAGCTTCAATAAATTGGGTGAATTTTGGACCATTGCTCCTGACAGAGCTGGTGTAACTGAGTCAGGTTTGTAGGCCTCCTTGCTCACACACGCTTCTTCAGTTCTGCCCACCAATTTTCTATAGGATTTAGGTCAGGGCTTTGTGATGGCCACTCCAATACCTTGACTTTGTTGTCCTTAAGCCATGTTGCCACAACTTTGGAAGTATGCTTGGAGTCATTGTCCATTTGGAAGACCTATTTGCAACCAAGCTTTAACTTTAACTGATGTCTTGAGATGTTGCTTCAATATATCCACATAATTTTCCTGCCTCATGATGCCATCTATTTTGTGAAGTGCAACAGTCCCTCCTACAGCAAAGCACCCACACAACATGATGCTGGCACCCCCAGTGCTTCACGGTTTGGATGGTGTTCTTCAGCTTGCAAGACTCCCCCTTGTTCCTCCAAACATAACGATGGTCATTATGGCCAAACATTCTATCCCTGCCACGCGACCAACATTCTATCCCTGCCAGGGAACCAACATTCTATTCCTTCCAGGGGACCAACATTCTATCCCTGCCAGGGGACCAACATTCTATCCCTGCCAGGGGACCAACATTCTATCCCTGCCACGTGACCAACATTCTATCCCTGCCAGGGGACGAACATTCTATCCCTGCCAGGGGACCAACATTCTATCCCTGCCAGGGGACCAACATTCTATCCCTGCCAAGCGACCAACATTCTATCCCTGCCAGGGGACGAACATTCTATCCCTGCCAGGGGACCAACATTCTATCCCTGCCAGGGGACGAACATTCTCTCCCTGCCAAGCGACCAACATTCTATCCCTGCCAGGGGACCAACATTCTATCCCTGCCAAGCGACCAACATTCTATCCCTACCAGGGGACGAACATTCTATCCCTGCCAGGGGACCAACATTCTATCCCTGCCAAGCGACCAACATTCTATCCCTGCCAGGGGACCAACATTCTATCCCTGCCAGGGGACCAACATTCTATCCCTGCCAAGCGACCAACATTCTATCCCTGCCAGGGGACGAACATTCTATCCCTGCCAGGGGACCAACATTCTATCCCTGCCAGGGGACGAACATTCTATCCCTGCCAGGGGACCAACATTCTATCCCTGCCAGGGGACGAACATTCTCTCCCTGCCAAGCGACCAACATTCTATCCCTGCCAGGGGACCAACATTCTATCCCTGCCAGGGGACCAACATTCTATCCCTGCCAGGGGACCAACATTCTATCCCTGCCAGGGGACCAACATTCTATCCCTGCCAGGGGACCAACATTCTATCCCTGCCAAGCGACCAACATTCTATCCCTGCCAGGGGACCAACATTCTATCCCTGCCAAGCGACCAACATTCTATCCCTGCCAGGGGACCAACATTCTATCCCTGCCAGGGGACCAACATTCTATCCCTGCCAGGGGACCAACATTCTATCCCTGCCAGGGGACCAACATTCTATCCCTGCCAAGCGACCAACATTCTATCCCTGCCAGGGGACCAACATTCTATCCCTGCCAAGCGACCAACATTCTATCCCTGCCAGGGGACCAACATTCTATCCCTGCCAGGGGACCAACATTCTATCCCTGCCAGGGGACCAACATTCTATCCCTGCCAGGGGACCAACATTCTATCCCTGCCAGGGGACCAACATTCTATCCCTGCCAGGGGACCAACATTCTATCCCTGCCAGGGGACCAACATTCTATCCCTGCCAGGGGACCAACATTCTATCCCTGCCAGGGGACCAACATTAGCTTTAGTTGGCAACATGAGAAGATGTTAGCCAGCCTGCATAGCAACCATTTTTTGTTAGCCATAGCAAACGATGATTTTGCATTGATGAAAGTATTTTGTTTTTTTGTCCTAGAAGAATTAAATAGTATGGACTTACTTATAAAAAATAAAATGCTAAACACATTACAGGCATCACCAGCATATGTAAATTAAGTGACAGTGCAGCTTTTGTGATTGGACAGTGAGCAGTCTAGGCATGGTTATTGTCCCCGTTTCACACTGGCTATTTTGGCACTGTGTTTCTGGGGCTAACTTCAAAAAGTTGGTGCTAACCCTGCTCCGGAGCAGGGCCAGCTAGCCCTTACAATGTTCAAGTGTGAACACTCGCCTAGCCCCGGGCTAAAATCTCCCTTAGCTCACGCTCTCAGGAGGCTCTTAGCCCAGGGCTAAGGTGCAGTGTGAACGCGCCTTGTATGTGTTTATAAACATGTAGACAAATTGGTCTTTAACCACTACCTCTCTGGTTCTCAGACGATGAAGAGTACATGCAGCAGGCTGCAGTCCCTCTGGACTCTGAGACCCACGGCGGGGAGGACGTGGCCATCTACGCCAAAGGCCCCATGGCCCACCTCTTTCACGGGGTCAAAGAGCAGAACTATATCGCCCACGCCATGGCCTACGCAGCCTGCATCCCACCCTACACGGACTGCCCACCACATCCGCCCACCTCAACCGGACACACACACACCCTCTCTGGGCTGCTTCTCTGTCTGGCTAGCCTCCTCTGGATCCTGTTCAGATGACGACACACAATCCGACCATCATGGGTACAGTGTCCATATTAGGACAGTTACCGGTCCATAAAAGTTGTGCCGGAGATGGTGGAAACGGGATAGTTCTAGGTTGTCTATTTTGGAGAAGTGTCTAGATTGCTACGTCATATTGCACTGCAGCAATTTCTAACCATCCTCATAAGGTTCTAAATGGAACATTTAAGGTGCTATAAAGATCATTTTCTTAAGGTTCAATAAAGAACCGTTAAGAAAGATTCTACATAGCACCAAAACAGGGTTCCGCTATGCTTATACAACCCTGTTTGGGACTATAAAGAACCCTTTTTTTATGGTTCTTTATAGAACCTTTATGGAGAATGGTTCTATAACTAACCTTTCACAATCCGAAAGGTTCTTTGTAGATACTTTTGAAGAAACATAAAGGGTCTTTTAATCTGGTCGGCCATTTTATATTGTTAAAATTCCATCTGTGTTATTATTGTGTTACTTGACAAGTAGAATCAAGAGAGCTACCTCTGTAACAACCGGGTGTCCCCGAGGAGAGAATTGAGAAGCGCTGATTGATTTAGTCAACCGTTCACAATTGACACAAGGTCATACGCGAGTCTTTCACAAGACACCGTCACCGGCCACAGTCATATATAATATGTAACAGAATAACACGACACATTAGATAAACTGGAATTACACTCTTACTCACGGTTGCACAAAAAGAGCTATGACTAAAACCACAGTCCAAAATATTCACCAGGCACTAAAAGAGCTATGACTAAAACCACGGTCCAAAATATTCACACAAGCCACTAAAAGAGCAAAGAATCCTGTAAAGAACCATTGAAGAGCTCAAAGGGTTATTCGAGTCATTACGGTTCCACTTATAACCATCACAAATCCCAAAGAACCCCTTGAGGAACCCTCATGTTTTAGTGTGTACACTATTAATGTGGTTTGAATTGAAACTGGAAAAAAGGAAACCTGGAATGTCACCAAGATGTATTTCCTAGTAGAAGTAGGCCTTACTATAAACTCCAAAGAGATGGGGTCTGTATATTGTATTTGGTAAGATCCAAGATCTATTTCCTAGTAGAAGTAGGTCTTACTATAAACTCCAAAGAGATGGGGTCTGTATATTTTATTTGGTAAGATCCAAGATATATTTCCTAGAAGTAGGCCTTACTATAAACTCCAAAGAGATGGGGTCTGTATATTTTATTTGCGATCACTATAGCTGGACTAAGACAATAAGATGACTGGTAACTAAAGAAGATGTAGTGGCTTAAGTAGTATGGTCACGTATCTAAATTGTTACTATGGCAATTTAAAATGGAGCTGACCATAGCTCAAATAAACCTAAATACTAAATATAGAGATGTTTTTATGTTAAATGCAGATGTTTAGTATTAGTGGATTAAATACATGTCGTTGCTTAGATGTATTTCCTAAAGTGTTTCCATTCCCCTTTAAGCAGTATGGTCAGGTATCCCAGACACAGGTCAAGCCTGGGCGTCCCGCTAGATGGACAACTTCCGGTGAAACTGAAGGGCGCGCAATTCAAATAAATAATCATACAAATGATGGATATTTAACATTGAGGTACATACAAGTGTCTTATATCGGTTGAAAGCTTAAATGATTGTTAATGTAACTGCACTGTCCGATTTACAGTAGCTATTAAAGAGAAAGCATGCCATGCAATTGTTTGACCACCGGCACAGGTTTCATAAATTCACAAATGGAGATGAAATATGAAAATCTTCCTCTGATTTGTAATCCAAAGGGTCCTAGCAGGGATGTCACTAGAGATTCATGGATAGGGGGGCTAAGCCTATTTTACGGGGGTCTGGGCATACTCCCCCAGGATTTGTTTTAAAGCCCCCAAAATCATCATGTAATTTTAGAGTAACAACGGGTGTAAAATCGATCAAAATAAGGTTATTTTTGGTTGGCTAAAAGTATACCTGTCTCATAGTTTGTGTTAGACACTGATCTAATATGACTTACTTAAATTCTAACCAAATAAATAAATTAAAGTCCACTCTGTCCCCATCCATCCAACACCAACAAAATGCACAAACATGGCTAGCCAGAATACTAGCCAAAATACTTTCTGGGTGTTATTTTGAGAGAGAGAGAGAAATGTGAAGACATGCAGGTCATATTATACCATTAGAAAAAAAATCTTTATTTAAATTTGTTGCTCAAAATTAACCCAATAATTCAGACACATGGAACCTCTTAAACAGTATCATGCACAATGGGGCAAAACGGGGCACAATGGGGCAAAACGGGGCACAATGGTGCAAAACTAAATTCAACTAATGAGCTAAATACGATTTTAAAATCTGAAACATAATTAGGAATCAAATCTGATAAAGTAAGATCCCAAACAAATATTACAACCTATATTACAGAACTTCTCCTCCTGCTTCTCTCTTTCGATGCTTATTTTGTGGTTGGACGCAGCAAAGTGCACCTCCTATTTTTAAAGGTGGCAAAGCGGTCAATAACACTATTGTGGCTTCGTGCCCCAAGCACTTCACCCTAATTGGACATGGCTGCAAGACTTGCAAGCCTTTTCTGACCCAGTGTCTTACGCAACCAGGAGTACAGCCGGCACAGTGCGCTAAAAGACCTTTCACCAGAGCAGCTTCTCACTGGAACTGTGAGGGCAACCTGAATGAATGAAACACATGATACTCCAGGAGGTTATGCCCAGCAAGCATATCTTTGGGAGGACATCCAGCCTCTCTTTTCCAGGCAAAAAAGTTTCTGGCCACCAACATCTCTTCTGTTTTAACATCAGTACTGCTTGGCAAACTCAGTTAAGCATGATGTATCTAGGAAGTGTTTTGAGTTGGGGCTGCATGCCTGTATGTCTTCGAGCAGACCTGCATCTACAGTCAAGAATCGCTGGTCAAGCTCACAAACCATCCTGTCCAAGCAGGGGAGCAACAACTCTGTTTTCATTGTTTGGGAACATGTAAATTCTGTGTCTAACCCCAAGGAGGTCTCCACCACAAAATCTCCCATTTTCCTTTGTTTGTGCTTTCTTGCTGCATCGGCCTCCTGGAATATTATGAATTTCACAGAGTGCTTTGGTTCTGTGGCGAATGCATCTGTGTGTTTGCCTATCAGTGTGTCACATACAGCTTGTTTGCCGAAACAAGCTTCTGCCAGGTCTACTGTCTCTTTCTGGAGGAACGTGTGCCGTCCCTCAGTTATAGAAAGAAGGGACTGAAACATCAGTAGCAAATACACAGTGGAGAACTGATGAAGCTTTGCTCTCAGACCGACAGCCATGGGGGATCCAATGGCAGATAGACAATCACAAATAGCAGGTTAATGTGTCCAGGACTGCATTTATGGACCTCAGCTGGCATGCCCAGCGAGTGTTTGAGAGCTGTACAAGTTCAGCTGATGCTATTCCAAGTTTGGACTGAGCTTCTTTGAACTTGTGGTGGTTAACTAGGGATGTACTGAAAAACGAATACACGTTCTCCAAGAAACTGAAAAACTCAGCAGCCTCTGAAATAGCCCTGCTAGTATGACACAACACCAGATTAATCTCATGAGCATAGCAATGTACATGAATTGCCTCCGGATGCAGCACTCTGAAATGTGCTTGTACACCTCCTTTGGACCCACTCATGACAGCTGCACCATCATAGGTCTGTGCAACACACTTTACGCCTGCTACCCCTCTCATTTGGAGTTGCTGTTGCAACTCATCTGCTATCTATTTGGCATCAAATGACTTGATTTCTGCTAGTGCTAGTAAACGCTCCTTAACTGTCCCCTCTGTCACATATCTAACACACAGAGCAAACTGTTCAGACTGCCCATCCCTGGTCTCATCCGCCATAATGGTATACATTCCAGATTTTGACATCTCAGAGACCATGGTGTCCATAATCTCTTAAGCACAGCATTCGATCATGTCATTCTGAGATTCTGGAGAGACATACATCGCATTTGATGGAGTATTGCACCTTTACAGGAAAGGATCAAACTCCTTCAAAAGCTCCATACATTCAAGAAAGTTCCCTCTATTTGTGCTTTCACTAGATTCATCATTGGCACGAAAAGAGAGTCCCTGTCCTCCTAACATTGAGGTGACCGCAACAATTCTCCTCAGATACTCCCTTCTCTCTGCAATATCACTAGCATGGGCACATGTTCAAATCTGAGCAATGTTGCGATGACTGCTAGTTGCCTGGTAGCTTTCCCATGCCACAACACTGTCTCTGTGTGTTTGTGCCATTTCATGTTTACCGAAGATAAACAAAGCTTTTTTTCCAATTTTTGCAGCCATTACTGACAAAAGAATCAAATTGAATGTTTTTGCCAAAAAACTCTAGATGGAAAGCAGAAAGCTGTGTTTTTGTGGACAGAGGACTCTACACAATTGTATTTCTCAAACCAGCATTGCTGAAATGCCCTTTTCTGAGTACCAAAACTTTTGTGTTGGTGGCTATCCAGCTATCCAGCTTTGTCTGGGCCCAGTGTCTTTGTCAATTAAATCACTTTCATTTCTGGAAGGAGTTGCTGCAGCGGCTTGACTGCTTTCTTTCTCTGGATCTGTTTGTTCTCCCTCTCTCTCTGGATCGGTTTGTTCTCCCTCTTTCTCTGGATCTGTTTGTTCTCCCTCTTTCTCTGGATCTGTTTGTTCTCCCTCTCTCTCTGGATCGGTTTGTTCTCCCTCTCTCTCTGGATCTGTTTGTTCTCCCTCTCTCTCTGGATCGGTTTGTTCTCCCTCTTTCTCTGGATCTGTTTGTTCTCCCTCTTTCTCTGGATCTGTTTGTTCTCCCTCTCTCTCTGGATCTGTTTGTTCTCCCTCTCTCTCTGGATCTGTTTGTTCTCCCTCTCTCTCTGGATCTGTTTGTTCTCCCTCTTTCTCTGGATCGGTTTGTTCTCCCTCTCTCTCTGGATCTGTTTGTTCTCCCTCTCTCTCTGGATCGGTTTGTTCTCCCTCTCTCTCTGGATCTGTTTGTTCTCCCTCTCTCTCTGGATCTGTTTGTTCTCCCTCTCTCTCTGGATCTGTTTGTTCTCCCTCTCTCTCTGGATCTGTTTGTTCTCCCTCTCTCTCTGGATCTGTTTGTTCTCCCTCTCTCTCTGGATATGTTTGTTCTCCATCTCTCTCTGGATCTGTTTGTTCTCCCTCTTTCTCTGGATCGGTTTGTTCTCCCTCTCTCTCTGGATCTGTTTGTTCTCCCTCTCTCTCTGGATCTGTTTCTTGTCCCTCTTTCTCTGGGCATGCTTGTCCTCTTTCACTTACACAGCTCACATGTTGATCTCTGCCTTTCACAGAAACCTCTCTTTCTGCATGACCCTTTAAGATATCATGAACATCATTTATTTATGCCTAACAAAGGTAAGACATATGCTGTACAAATTTAACTGAATGCTTAAACATCTACTTGCTTTTTTTCTAATCACTAACCATCAGACATGCTCCCTCAGCCCTGACAGCCTCCAGCTTCTTTCCCTCATTCTTGTCTGCTGTGTTTTGACATGTATTGTTATTAAACTCACATAGACAATAACTCAAGGCTTAATAGGTGATTAATCAGTTTAAGTTTTAATTTGTTTGTTTGAACTGCTAAAATCTTCATTTCTCTCAGGATTGGCCTTCGGCAGAACTGTTGGCACTGCCTCTCTTGAAGAATGTCCGTATATCCATCTAACGTTAGTCGTTAGCTAGCCTGCAGTTGAGAAACTGAGGATAATACAATTACATTGTGATCAACACTATGTCACCTTTTCTACACATGACCTTATCATTGTTTTACAATGGCCTACAATGGCCTACTGAATGAAAGCAATTGAGTATGAAAAGATATGTGCATGATGTTACGTCATCTGTCTCATTTATAGCCTGGCACAGATTGCAAAACTACATTAAATACAACGTTAACTAGATATCATCGCCACATAACTTATGTCGCGTTTAAAAGACACCGTTACCGTTAGCTAGCTCGTAACGTCTGTTACACTGTAACTTACAGGCAGCCTCACTTAAACACGTATTGGTTAACAAAGCTTTGATTATGACCAAAGTCTATAATAGTGAATACTCCCTCTCTCTCTGTTCTACCTTACCACAAATTCACATCGTAGCCTATCTGCATGAATCCGTCCTGTCAGAGCCTTTTCCTGTCAGTTTCCTGTTAGCTAGCAGTCTCAAGCCACAGCAGTAACGTTAACCAAAATGTTAGATACAAGTAGACCTAACTGTCACCAACGTGTGCAGCAGCCTCCCCCAGGTCCTAGTGCCTGCCCGGTAAGCAGTTTAAGATGCGATGGAACGGTTGACAAAAAATTTGTTTTTTAAATCACAGAGAAAATATATTGACTGATATATTGATTTATTTAGGGGGGGCTAACGACGTCCCCGGGTCCCAGAAATAACATGTAGTGTCGTTTTATTAGATAAAATCCTTCTTTATATCCCAAAATGTCTGTTTGGTTGGCGCCATTGATTTTAGTAATCCACTTGTTCAACTTGCAAAGAAAGGAATCCGAAAAATCTACCCCTAAACTTTGTTTCCACAAGTCAAAATATGTTTCTATTTACTCCTCAGATACCCTTAAATGTAATCAAACTATAATATTTCTTACGGAAAGAAGTAATAGGAAAGGTGCGTCTTGTCTTCTTGGTCGTGCGCAAACACGGATTTCCAAGACTGTGTCCCTGTACTAAAACTGTTATTTCTTACTCGTTTTTCAAGTTACAAGCCTGAACCCTTGAACATAGACTACTGACACCAAGTAGAAGCCGTAGAAATTGCATCTTGGGAGCTTGAATTGAGTATGCCCTTATACTGGCCATTGGAAGAGCATGGTCTCTCAAAAAAACTACATTTCCGGGTGGTTTTTCATTGGATTTTCTCTTACCATATCTATTATGTTATACTTGCCTACATTATTGTAACATTTATACGAACTTCCAAGTGTTTTCTTTCCAATGGTACCAATTATATGCATATCCTGGCTTCAGGGCCTGAGTAACAGGCAGTTTACTTTGGGCACGTCATTCAGACAGGAAGTGGAGAAAGAAGGAGCCTTTTGATGTTAAGCCTAGTCCGGACTAAAAATAATGTTCCATATGCTTCTTAGACAAGTGCTAGGCTTAATACGTGTCTGGGGAACGGAAAATACAGCTCATTCTAATTTCATCAGTCTTTTTACCCTGTTATTGCTTAGATCCCTTGGCTTGGCCAATGGTCAAAGGAAGTCAAAGGTTGTTCTGTTGTTGTTCTGAGAACATTTAGGATGAAATGCTCCCACTGACCTGTATTATGGACACAGTTTAGAAGTAAACAGGAAGTTAACTGCCATTTAGCAAATGTTTAAATGGTGTATTTTGACCTTTTTGTTACCAGATCAATTGTCTTCCTCAGATTGTACCTCATATTAGCATTATAATCTTGTTTTTGTTGTTGATTTTGAAAATGAATGTTTTTTTTGTATGAAGACGTTGTATTTTTACACATTTGTAGAAATTTGTTTTGAATATCTCCAAAAATAAAAATAAATTTGTTGATTTGCTCTCCTTCCTCCTTGAACCCAACTCACCGTACAATGGAAAGGTCAGTTATACTACTGTACCAAGATATGTATGATATATGAAACCTTCAAAAATACTGTCTGAAATTAACTTTAATAAAATATTCTCACGTTGCAGCCATTTTGTTTCACGTTGCAGCCATTCATTTGGCCAATTTCCACAACTTATTTGAGTTTAATGTGTTTCCGTTCCATTTTTTTCTATGCTAAGTTTTGCCACACAAACTGTTGCGATACATGACAGACTTGCCCAATCTGTTTTTCACGGATGCGCTGTAGACAACAGTTTGCTGATGAAGTGGACACAGGACAGGATAGGTTATATGATCAGATGATTAACTTTAACTTTCGGGGCGGCAGGTAGCCTAGTGGTTAGAGCGTTGGACCAGTAACTGAAAGGTTGCTGGTTTGAGTTGACAAGGTAAACAATCTGTTGTTCTGCTACTGAACAAGGTAGTTGTTCAGGGTAAGAACTGTTCCCGGGTAGGCTATTATTGTAAATAAGAATTTGTTCTTAACTGACTTGCCTAGTTAAATTTAAAAAATTAAGAGTAAGATCATTTTTATTTGTAAATTGGCAGCTAAGCACACTGGCGTAGCACACTCCCCTGGATATAGATAGGGTTACGTAGTGGATCTATAGAGGGTTACGTAGTGGATATATATATAGGGTGGTGTAGAGAATATATAGAGGGTTATGTAGTGCGTGTATATATAGGGTTATGTAGTGGATATTTATTGGTTTATGTAGTGGATATATATATATATATACAGTGGGGCAAAAAAGTATTTAGTCAGCCACCAATTGTGCAAGTTCTCCCACTTAAAAAGATGAGAGAGGCCTGTAATTTTCATCATAGGTACACTTCAACTATGACAGACAAAATGACAAAAATAATCCAGAAAATCACATTGTAGGATTTTTCATTTATTTATTAGCAAATTATGGTGGAAAATAAGTATTTGATCACCTACAAACAAGCAAGATTTCTTACTCTCACAGACCTGTAACTTCTTCTTTAAGCGGCTCCTCTGTCCTCCACTCGTTACCTGTATTAATGGAACCTGTTTGAACTTGTTATCAGTATAAAAGACACCTGTCCACAACCTCAAACAGTCACACTCCAAACTCCACTATGGCCAAGACCAAAGAACTGTCAAAGGACAGCAGAAACAAAATTGTAGACCTGCACCAGGCTGGGAAGACTGAATCTGCAATAGGTAAGCAGCTTGGTTTGAAGAAATCAACTGTGGGAGCAATTATTAGGAAATGGAAGATCTCACCCCACGCAAGATCTCACCCCGTGGGGTCAAAATGATCACAAGAACGGTGAGCAAAAATCCCAGAACCACACAGGGGGACCTATTGAATGACCTGCAGAGAGCTGGGACCAAAGTAACAAAGCCTACCATCAGTAACACACTACGCCGCCAGTTGGTGGCTGACTAAATACTTTTTTTGCCCCACTAACTGGAAACGGGATATTTTTTATGGAATGTCTACAAAGGCGTATAGAGGCCCATTATCAGCAACTATCACTCCTGTGTTCCAATGGCGCGTTGTGTTAGCTAATCCAAGTGTATCATTTTAAAAGGCAAATTGATCATTAGAAAACCTGTTTGCAATTATGTTAGCACAGCTGAAAACTGTTGTTTAAAGAAGCAATAAAACTGGCCTTCTTTAGACTAGTTGAGTATCTGGAGCATCAACATTGGTGGGTTCGATTACAGGCTCAAAATGGACTGAAACAAATGAATTTCTTCTGAAACTCATCAGTCTATTCTTGTTCTGAGAAATGAAGGCTATTTCATGCGAATAATTGCCAAGAAACTGAAGATCTCGTACAACTCTGTGTGCTACTCCCTTCACAGAACAGCGCAAACTGGCTCTAACCAGAATAGAAAGAGGAGTGGGAGGCCCCAGGGCATAACTGAGCAAGAGGACAAGTACATTAGAGGCGACTCCGGGATGCTGGCCTTCTAGGCAGAGTTCCTCTGTCCAATGTCTGTGTTCTTTCTCCCATCTTAATCTTTTCTTTTTATTGGCCAGTCTGATATATGGCTTTTTCTTTGCAACTCTGTATGTGTGTGTGTGTGTGTGTGTATGTGTGTGTGTGTCAGTGTGAGTGTACATGTGTGTGAGTGTACGTGTGTGTGTGTGTGTGTGTGTGTGTGTGTGTGTGTGTGTGTGTGTGTGTGTGTGTGTCCTCTCACATGGCGAGGATTACACATTTGCCCTTTGAACCCACCACATTCAGGTCATAAATGGGACCACTAACAGTGCTTCAACCTTCCTAACTGTTCAGATGTCCTAATGTCATTACTAAGCACATAGCACACATCATGGCTAGTCAACATACCCTCATTGGATTAATCCTATTTCTATCGGTGGATTGGACTTCATCTGTCATCCCAGGTAAACAACTGTTTTATTTGCTTGGTATAGGTTTACCAATTAAGCAATTCATTTACGGTATTCTTACGTTATCTGCAATGAATTGGTTATCGACGTCTATTCATACATGTTGAACAATAATGAATTAAAAATATTTTTAACAAGAGAAACATAACAAAGATCTACTCATCAGGATGATGGACAGACTTTTCTTTTTTAAAATTATTTTAGGAGTAACAACTGTCATGTGTGACACAAAGTGTGACAAAATATGATAGGGACTAACGTACATAAATGTAATGCAATATGACATGTATCACACATCACATGTGCAGTTGAAGTCGGAAGTTTACATACACCTTAGCCAAATACATTTAAACTCAGTTTTTCACAATTCCTCACATTTAATCCAAGTAAAAGTTACTTGTTTTAGGTCAGTTAGGATCACCACTTTATTTTAAGGAGGTGAAATGTCAGAATAATAGTAGATAATGATTTATTTCAGTTTTTATTTCTGTCATCACATTCCCAGTGGGTCAGAAGTTTACAGACACTCAATTAGTATTTGGTAGCATTGCCTTTCAATTGTTTAACTTGGGGCAAATGTTTTGGGTAGCCTTCCACAAGTTCCCCACAATAAATTGGGTGAATTTTGGCCCATTCCTCCTGACAGAGATGGCGTAACTGAGTCAGGTTTGTAGGCCTCCTTGCTCGCACACGCTTCTTCAGTTCTATCCACACATTTTCTATAGGATTGAGGTCAGGGTTTTGTAATGGCCACTCCAATACCTTGACTTTGTTGTCCTTAAGCCATTTTGCCACAACTTTGGAAGTATGCTTGGGGTCATTGTCCATTTGGAGGACCGATTTTCTACCAAGCTTTAAGTTCCTGACCGATGCCATGAGATGTTGCTTCAATATACCCACATAATTTTCCTGCCTCACGATGCCATCTATTTTGTGAAGTGCACCAGACCCTCCTGCAGCAAAGCACCCCCACAACATGATGCTACCACCTCTGTGCTTCACGGTTTAGATGGTGACTTGCAAGCCGAATGTCCTCCAAACGTAACGATGGTCATCATGGCCAAACAGTTCTATTTTTGTTTCATCAGACCAGAGGACATTTCTCCAAAAGGTATGATATTTGTCACCATGTGCAGGTGCAAACCGTGGCCTGGCTTTTTTATGGCGGTTTTGGAGCAGTGGCTTCTTCCTTGCTGAGTGGCCTTTCAGGTTTGTCGACATAGGACTCATTTCAATGTGGATATAGATACTTTTGTACCTGTTTCCTCCAGCATCTTCACAAGGTCCTTTGCTGTCCTGGGTTGATTTGCACTTTTCGCACCAAAGTATGTTCATCTCTAGGAGACAGAACGAGTCTCCTTCCTGAGCGATTTGACAGCTGCCTTGTCCCATGCTGTTAAGACTTGCGTACTATTGTTTGTACAGATGAACGTGGTACCTTCAGGCGTTTGGAAATTGCTCCCAAGGATGAACCAGACTTGTGGAGGTCTACAATTTTTTTTCTGAGGACTTGGTGGATTTCTTTTGATTTTCCTATGATGCAAAGAGGCACTGAGTTTGAAGATAGGCCTTGAAATACATCCACAGGTACACCTCCGATTGACTCAAATTATGTCAATTTGCCTATCAGAAGCTTCTAAAGCAATGACATCATTTTCTGGAATTTTCAAAGCTGTTTAAAGGCACAGTCAACTTAGTGTATGTGAACTTCTGAACCACTGGAATTGTGATACAGTGAATTATAAGTGAAATAATCTGTCTGTAAACAATTGTTGGAAAAACGACTTGTGTCATGCACAAAGTAGATGTCCTAACTGACTTGCCAAAACTACTTATCCTTAATGTAATTATGGACTATCGTTTCTCTTTTCTTATTTGAGCTGTCATTGCCATAGTATGGACTTGGTCATTTAACAAATAGGGCTATCTTCTGTATACCATCCCCACCTTGTCACAACACAACTGATTGGCTCAAACACATTAAGGAAAGAGATTCCACAAATTAACATTTACGAAGACACACCTGTTAATTGAAATGCATCCTTGTGAAGCTGGTTGAGCGAATGCCAGGAATGTGCAAAGCTGTCATCAAAGCAAACGTTGGCAATTCTTTGAAAAATCTCAAATGTTATATATATATTTTGATTTTTTTTAAAAAATGGTTACTACACGATTCCAGATTTGCTATTTCATAGTTTTCATGTCTTCACTATTATTCTACAATGCAGAAAATAGAAAAAAAAGTAAAAACCCTGCAATGATTCGGTGTGTCCAAACTTTTGACTGGTACTGTAGGTGTCTTTTGGAGGGGTTGGGTTAAAGTAAACATTTTGGTTGGACCTTGTAGGCAAATTGACCAATAAAGTGATCTTAAACACCAATTAATATCTGACCTAAGCAGAAATCACAACCCTTGTAAACCTCCAACCCTGATATTCCCAGAACCAAAGTCTCTGAGCTATTGGAACTACGTGGACAATATCATGAATTAAAACAAACGTAACAAAATGTTGATGCTCTTCCTTAGAGAATGAGAAGCATCCCAGCTACTGGAACAACAAGGGGAAGCAGGCCCTCCACAAAGCTCTGGATATGAAGCCAAACGTCCGTCGGGCTAAGAACTCTATTCTGTTCCTGGGAGATGGTGAGTGAGATGGGGCTAAGTGTTGGCATGATTTCCACTATGGACAGAATGAAGGGGGGGGGGGGGGGGCATAAATGTGTCTATTTATGTGATTTAAAGGGTAACATTTGAATTCATGGAAGCTAGAGCCCAATAAAAAAAAAATAGCTTTGAATGGCAAAACATTTTCATACAGACCCGTTATGTTGTCCCACCCCATATGCAATCAAAATGGCCCTTGAGGCCAGGGATAGGTTATTGAATGGGCAAAATGCTTGGAGGGGAATACGCTTCGCTGAATGATGTATGCTGTATGCTTGTGTCAAAACACAGGTTCTACCAATACCAGGCCACCACAGACAGTTTTAAAAGGCAATTTGCTTGTAAGCCTTGGGAAGGTTACAAACATTAAAAAACACAAGCCACAAGACAACTCAGTCCCAAGATGAAGTTCTAGCTGCTGGTGAGGTGAACAGTATAGCCGCCACTACCAGTAGGTTGTTCATCCAGCAAGGGTCAGGGGGGGGGAGAACAGAGCAGGGGGTCGGGGGGGGAGAACAGAGCAGGGGTCGGGGGGGGATAACAGAGCAGGGGTCGGGGGAAGAACAGCAGGGGTCAGGGGGGAGAACAGATCAGGGGTCGGGGGGAAGAACAGCAGGGGTCAGGGGGAGAACAGATCAGGGGTCGGGGGGAAGAACAGATCAGGGGTCGGGGGGAGAACAGATCAGGGGTCGGGGGGAAGAACAGATCAGGGGTCGGGGGGGAGAACAGATCAGGGGTCAGGGGGAAGAACAGATCAGGGGTCGGGGGGGAGAACAGATCAGGGGTCGGGGGGAAGAACAGATCAGGGGTCGGGGGGGAGAACAGATCAGTAGTCGGGGGGGAAGAGAGCAGGGGACAGGGGAAAGAACAGATCAGTAGTCGGGGGAAAGAACAGAGTAGGGGTCAGGGGGAAAGAACAGAGTAGGGTTCAGGGGGAAAGAACAGAGCAAGGGGTCAGAGGGAAAGAACAGAGCAAGGGGTCAGAAGGGAAGAACAGAGCAAGGGGTCAGAGGGAAAGAACAGAGTAAGGGGTCTGGCTGGAGAAACACGGAGTCAGTCCAGGAAATGTACCATCCCTTATCTGGTCCATAGGAGGCGTTGCGCATTGTAGCACTCATTGTTCGGCAGCAGCATGGCTCGGTTGCAGTTGTTGCACTCTGTCCTCCAGGCAGCAGCATGGCTCGGTTGCAGTTGTTGGACTCTGTCCTCCAGGCAGCAGCATGGCTCGGTTGCAGATATTTAGTGATATTATCTATGATAGCGGAGCTACGAGGCTTTTTATAGACATTTTTAGTCATTTAGCAGATGCTCTTATCCTCAGAGACTTACAGGAGAATTACGATCAAGTGCCTTGCTCAAGGGCACATCGACAGATTTTTTACCAAGTCAGCTTGGCCGTTAATCACCAGGCCTACCTGCCACCAACTATGAATATAATACAGGGGTGTCAAACTCATTACATGCAGGTTTTTGGTTTTTCTATTAATAAAGACCTAGACAACCATGTGAGGGAGACCTTAATACATCCATCCAGGGTGGAGCGAAAACCCGTAGACACTTGACACATGATATAATAAGGCACGAGGGGGTGTGGTATATGGCCAATATACCATGGTTAAGGGCTGTTCTTAGAGCAGTAAAAATACATGGTTTTGTCATGCCCGTGGTATACAGTCTGATATACCACAGCTGTCAGCCAATCAGCATTCAGGGCTGGAACCACCCAGTTTATAATGCATTATGAAGCACTCATTAAAACATATATGACAACCAGGATGAGGATGGAAAGGATGCTATTCTCTCTGTGTACAAACAATAGACTTAAACGATTCAAGTGTAAAACATAGTCAGAGTTAATAATGACCCTTTATTATAAATTAATTATAAATAAATCATAAATAAACAATTTAGCAAAATATATCAGCTTTCATCTCGTTAAAAACTGACTAACGCAGTTGGTTGGATTGAGAGTTCAGCTATTTCATGATGGTGATCTTATCAGTAATATTGTTGGATAACTTTACATCACCTGCTCATGAATGGCATGTTCATGACATATAGGGCAGATGAGCAACAGGTATGATCAAGAAGGCCAGCGGCCTTATATTTATTTTCTATTTCACCTTTATTTAACCAGGACAAGTTCTCAACTATTAATTCTAGTCAGTCTATCAAATCAAATCAAATGTATTTATATAGCCCTTCGTACATCAGCTGACATCTCCAAGTGCTGTACAGAAACCCAGCCTAAAACCCCAAACAGCAAGCAATGCAGGTGTAGAAGCACGGTGGCTAGGAAAAACTCCCTAGAAAGGCCAAAACCTAGGAAGAAACCTAGAGAGGAACATGGCTATGTGGGGTGGCCAGTCCTCTTCTGGCTGTGCCGGGTGGAGATTATAACAGAACATGGCCAAGATGTTCAAATGTTCATAAGTGACCAGCATGGTCCAATAATAATAAGGCAGAACAGTTGAAACTGGAGCAGCAGCACGGCCAGGTGGACTGGGGACAGCAAGGAGTCATCATGTCAGGTAGTCCTGAGGCATGGTCCTAGGGCTCTGGTCCTCCGAGAGAGAGAAAGAAAGAGAGAATAATAGAGAGCACACTTAAATTCACACAGGACACCGAATAGGACAGGAGAAGTATTCCAGATATAACAAACTGACCCTAGCCCCCGACACATAAACTACTGCAGCATAAATACTGGAGGCTGAGACAGGAGGGGTCAGAAGACACTGTGGCTCCATCCGAGGACACCCCCGGACAGGGCCAAACAGGAAGGATGTAACCCCACCCACTTTGCCATAGCACAGCCCCCACACCACTAGAGGGATATCTTCAACCACCAATTTACCATCCTGAGACAAGGTCGAGTATGGCCCACAAAGATCTCCGCCACGGCACAACCCAAGGGGGGGGCGCCAACCCAGACAGGAAGATCACATCAGTGACTCAACCCACTCAAGTGACGCACCCCCTCCAGGGACGGCATTAGAGAGCCCCAGTAAAGCCAGTGACTCAGCCCCTGTAATAGGGTTAGAGGCAGAGAATCCCAGTGGAGAGAGGGGAACCGGCCAGGCAGAGACAGCAAGGGCGGTTCGTTGCTCCAGAGCCTTTCCGTTCACCCTCCCACTCCTGGGCCAGACTACACTCAATCATATGACCCACTGAAGAGATGAGTCTTCAGTAAAGACTTAAAGGTTGAGACCGAGTTTGCGTCTCTGACATGGGTAGGCAGAACGTTCCATAAAAATGGAGCTCTATAGGAGAAAGCCCTATCAAGTCATTTTTAAAAATGGTTTTATGATATCCAATTTGATATCCTGTCTTTCAATTGATAAATCTAAGGAGTAGCTGGCTGGCACATATGAATAATTTAGCAGACAATCTACAGAGTAGGGATTAGAGCAATTTAGAGAAGCGAGTGCATACTGTACTGGTCGCCCGGTGGGATTTAAACCCACGACCCAGGCGATGAAAGCGCCATACTCTACCAAGTGAGCCACACGCGACCTTGCATTTGGCCTCACTTGAACAGTGTTCACTTTAAGGTGATGGAGACATCCAATAGCAGCATACCATTACACCAGACATGCTCTATCAAGCGCCGGTATAGTATTTGATAGAAAACGAACCCAGATCTGAAAACCAATAGATTCCCATTTGGTATCCATGTAGTTTCAATCAAAGTAATGAAAAAAACTATAGCTCTCTCTCTCAAATCACAAGGTTGATATTTTATCAAGTTAAACTCATTGTAAAGATAATTAATTTAGGGTTGGGACAGGCTTCACTAGCATGCTAGCTGTTCCTGGAATCTATGACTTCATTTGACTCTGAATAAGTAGAATAAGGGCTTAGTTACCAACATTTCACACTATCCCTTTAATAGATAACAAGTAGCGTGCAACCACAATATACTGTAAATGTTCACTGAGCTGGATTCAGCACCCACATCACCCACGTTCAACGTTAGAGCTGATATTCTGTAGTCACCCATCAATGTTAGAGCTGATATTCTGTAGTCACCCATCAATGTTAGAGGTGATATTCTGTAGTCACCCATCAATGTTGGAGCTGATAAACTGTAGTCACCCATCAATGTTAGAGCTGATAATCTGTAGTCACCCATCAATGTTAGATGTGATAATCTGTAGTCACCCATCAATGTTAGATCTGATAATCTGTAGTCACCCATCAATGTTAGAGCTGATATTCTGTAGTCACCCATCAATGTTAGAGCTGATATTCTGTAGTCACCCATCAATGTTAGAGCTGATAATCTGTAACTCACTGAACCATGGAATCATTATCAGGTCTTGCGGCAAGGCAGTGGTTGGACTGAAAGTTGTAAATTGTGTTAGTCATACACGACCAGTCTAAAGTTTTAGAACACCTACTCATTCCAGGGTTTTTCTTTATTTTTTTAACCTTTTTCTACATTGTAGAATAATAGTGAAGACATCAATATTATGAAATAACACATATGGAATCATATAGTAACCCAAAAGGTGTATATTTTATATTTTAGATGCTTCAAATAGCCACCCTTTGTCTTGATGACAGCTTTGCACACTCCTGGCATTCTCTCAACTATCTTCACCTGCAATGCTTTTCAAACAGTCTTGAAGGAGTTCCCACATATGCTGAGCACTTGTTGGCTGCTTTTCCTTCACTCTGCGGTCCGACTCATCCCAAACCGTCTCAATTGGGTTGAAGTCGGGGGATTGTGGAGGCCAGGTCTTCTGTGACAGCCTGGGCAGCACCATTGAGGTGCTGATTTCTCCATTCTAAAATGATACATTTCTTCTTCTACTTCTTCAAGTGTATTGGCAGTTCATAAATAATGTGATAAGATGCGTACTACCACCTACTGTGCTGTAGTAGGTATAAAGCCAATGTTGGTGATTTACTGTCACCTGGTGTTATGGAATGTTTGCTGAGGAGTATAATTAATTCCTTGGCTGACCTGTTGACTAAGTACCGGTACCCCTTGTTTCTAGCCTTGTTATTGTTATTTTATAGTGTTACTTTTTATTTAAAACATTTACATTGTAAGTATTTTCTTAACTCTATTTCTTGAACTGCATTGTTGGTTAAGGGCTTGTAAGTAAACATTTCACAGTAAGGTCTACCTACACCTGTTGTATTCAGCATTTCACAGTATGGTCTACACCTGTTGTATTCAGCATTTCACAGTATGGTCTACACCTGTTGTATTCAGCATTTCACAGTAAGGTATTCAGTACATTTGATTTATCTTCCACCCAACACAGGGCATTTTTTATTGAACCTTCATTTAAAAAGTGAAGTCAGTTAAGAACAAATTATTATTTACAAATACGGCCTACCGGGGAACAGTGCCTTGTTCAGGGGCAGAACTACAGATTTTTTTCCTTGTCAGCTCAGGGGATTCAATCAGCAACCTTTTGGTTACTGGCCAAAAACTCTAACCACTAGACTACCTGCCGCCCCAGGAAAAGCTGTAAAAACGTTATCTGTCAATTCAGGAGAAGTTGTCAAAAGGTTGTGTGTCTTTCAGGAGAAGCTGTAAAAAAAAAACGTTATCTGTCAATTCAGGTGAAGTTGTCAAAAGGTTGTGTGCTCCGCCAATGTCCATGCAGGTATGGGCATCCCCACAGTGACTGCAGCGAGGATCCTCAAAGGGCAGATGGATGGAGGGAACGGAGAGGAGTTTAGTCTGGCAATGGACACCTTCCCACACTTAGCCCTGTCTAAGGTCTGTCCAATCTCCTCTCATGAAGACAATATCATTTGAACCTCATCATTTTTTTCATTTTGATGTCAGATATTTCAAATATGTATTATGCTCACTACTTTGAACAGGCCTACTGCTGTAAAGATGTGAAGTTAACCCACCTGATGGCTTGTATTACTTCAGGATACTAGTAATATCATTATACCACCATTATACTGATAGTGTTTATACCAGGTGAGGGTACCATTCCACTGTAAAATAATCCATTCAGGAAATAAATTACTAAAAATAAAATAGTTATATATTTATCCAATTAATTTAATGGAGAACTGAACTCAACCCTGGTATAACGTAGACATGTAAATTAAGATGTTTCACTGGTTTACAACAAATCTCTGTGTGTGTGTGTGTGTGTGTGTGTGTGTGTGTGTGTGTGTGTGTGTGTGTGTGTGTGTGTGTGTGTGTGTGTGTGTGTGTGTGTGTGTGTGTGTGTGTGTGTGTGTGTATTTGACCCTTCAGACGTACAACGTGGACCAGCAGATGCCTGACAGTGCCGGCACGGCCACTGCCTACCTGTGTGGTGTGAAGGCCAACTATGGAACCCTGGGTCTCAGTGCCTCAGCTCTCCGCTACAACTGCAACAGCACCTTCGGAAACGAGGTGGAATCTGTCCTTCACCGCGCCAAGATGGCAGGTAGGGGGTTTAAATAGGGTCCTTGTCTGAAGGGTCTACAGCAGGCTTTTCCTAAGTTAGTCCTGAGGCCCCCCATGGGTGCACATTTTGGTTTTTGCCCTAGCACTACACACAGGGTTGGGAAGTTTACTTTCTAAATGTAATCCATTACAGTTACTAGTTACCTGTCCACAATTGTAATCAGTAACGTACTTTTTGGATTACCCCAAACGCGTAATAACGTAGTCTGATTACGTTCAGTTACTTTTACATTACTTTCCACTTAAGAGGCATTAGAAGAAGACCAAAAAATGTATGTTACCAATTGAATGACATCTATTGCAGGTCAATGTTAAAGTTTACTCAAATTTTACTTAATGGGTTGGTTATGTAGGCTTCTTCTAACCCATCAGTTTCTACTACATATAATAATACGATTACATTAAAAAAAAATGAATAAAATGAATTAGATTGATCGATAAAAAGCCCCACTTTTATTCCATAGGCTGGGACCCGCACTATGCAGCTGTTGCAAGAGCGCATTTTTCACTGACTGTCCACTGGTTTCAAAAACAATGACTGATAGGCATCTTTAAACTTCTTGAATTCAACCATTATTGGGTTCAAATACACATTTAGATTTGTGAACAGCCATCCACACCAACCACAATCCGTAAGGTGCAAATACCTAAATGAGAGAGCAACAGTGTGATTCACATCAATGCGCTATGTAGATATAAATAGCAAGTGATGTCCCTGTCCTCGTAGACTACACCACTACTATCATCCTTACCTCCAAGCGTTTATTCAAATGGTATAATCCTTGGATGAAGACAGCAGTCGCACCATTGGAAGACATACCTTGAACTGTAGCCTACAAAAGCCTATTCCTGCTCTTTCTCCCCGATCCATCACACATTTGTTGTGTCATCACAGTGGTCTCTAACATCATAGTGGTCTCTGACATCATAGTGGTCTCTGACATCATAGTGGTTGGTCTCTGACATCATAGTGGTCTCTGACATCACAGTGGTCTCTGACATCACAGTGGTCTCTGACTTGTTGGTCAGACTCGCTCAGGTGGAACAAACTTAAACTTGCGCTTTTTTTAATGCTGATTTGAACATGTAAAAAAAAAAATATTCCACAAACATCCTTTCTGATTTTAAAAGTCATCCTCAAAGTAATCATCTAGTTTTTCAAAAATATCTGATATCTGAGAACAATATTTTTGCTGGTAACGTAAACGGATTACAGTTACCCGTTTTTTTTGTAATCCCTTACATGTATCCGTTACAACCCTGACTACCCAGCGGATTCAAATAATCCAAACTTGACAATGAGTTGGTTATTTGAATCAGCTGTGTACAGTAGTGCTAAGTCAAGAACCAAAACGTGCACCCAGGGGGGGCCCCAGGACCTAGTTTGGGAAACCCTGATCTAGTGGAATAGATTCCTCCTTTCGCCTCCTTTTATTTCAGATCTAAAAAGATGATGAAGATGGACCTTTGGTGGAAATCCATCCAGAGCTTTCATTAAATTAGGGGTCATCCGTGGTCATCAGTGGAAAGAAAAGGAAAGGAGACTATTTTTAAGTGTATTGAGACACTACCTGGGACTATTTTTAACCTCTACTGTCACGTTCTGACCTTAGTTCTGTTATTATGTCTTTGTTTAAGTATGGTCAGGGCGTGAGTTGGGTGGGTTGTCTTGTCTATCTTCGTTTTTCTATAATTTGGGATTTCTGTGTTCGGCCTCGTATGGTTCTCAATCAGAGGCAGCAGTCAATCGTTGTCCCTGACTGAGAATCATACTTAGGTAGCCTGGTTTCACTTTTGAGTTGTGGGTGTTTATTTTCTGTCTTTGTGTATGTGTAACAGTATAACTTTAGACCGTCCCCTCGCCCATACCCGGGCGCGAACCAGGGACCCTCTGCACACATCAACAACAGTCACCCTATTTAGCGCGCACCACCGCTAACTAAGCTAGCTGTTTCACATCCGTTACACTAGCACCACCGCTAACTAAGCTAGCCGTTTCACCTCCGTTACACTAGCACCACCGCTAACTAAGCTAGCTGTTTCACATCCGTTACACTAGCACCACCGCTAACTAAGCTAGCTGTTTCACATCCGTTACACTAGCACCACCGCTAACTAAGCTAGCTGTTTCACATCCGTTACATATGTCGCCGGACAGGACTGTTTCGGTTGTCGTTCGTTCACTTTATTGTTTTGTATTTCAGTGTTCATTTTGATGAAACATTATGAACACTTACCACGCTGCGCATTGGTCCTCCGATCCTTCTCGCTACTCCTACCCAGAAGAGGAGGACGAGAATCCTTACAGAAACACCCACCACCAAAGGACCAAGCAGCGCTTTGGTCCGATCCTTGCGGCTCCTCGTCAGAAGAAGAGGACGAGCGTTACATCTACGTGATCGGTGTCCCCCTACGGGAGCTAACGTGGGCGAATGTGATTAGCATGGATACACGTGTCTTATATGGGCAGAAAACTTTAATTATTGTTTATCTAACTGCACTGTCCAATTTACAGTAGCAGTGAAATAATACCATGCTTTTGTTTGAGGAGAGTGCACAGTTATGAACTTGAAACGTGTATCAATAAACCAGTTAGGCACATTTGTGCAGAATTGAAAAAACATTTTGAACAGAAATGCAATGGTTCATTGGATCAGTCTAACACTTTGCACATACACTGCTGCCTTCTAGTGGCCAAAATCTAAATTGCGCCTAAACTGCAATTATACATTATGGGCTTTCTCTTGCATTTCAGTGATGATATAAAAAACTAAAAACGTTTATCTTTTACCAGCTCTGTTACAGATCTATTACATGAACTTCCAATTTCCACAAACTTCAAAGTGTTTCCTTTCAAATGGTATCAAGAATATGCATATCCTTGCTTCAGATTCTGAGCTACAGGCAGTTAGATTTGGATATGTCATTTTAGGTGAAAATTAAAAAAAAGGGTCCGATATCACATTGGTATTTTCAGAGTTAGAGTAGTTAGCTCGATATTGAGATGGTTTAGAGACCATAGAAAAACATCAGAAGGTTAGAAAATATAAATGAGTGTTTCTTATTGAACAAGTTGTACTTTCCCTCAGTTTCACTCAGTTTCTCTCCTGTTGGTGCCTTATGAACATGAGCCTGTGGTTTTGATGCTTTTCAGGGAAGTCGGTGGGCATCGTCTCCACCGCCCGTGTGCAGCATGCCTCTCCTGGAGCCGCCTACTCCCACACAGCCAACAGAGGTTGGTACGCCGACTCTGACATGAACACCGCAGACATCACAGCAGGATGCCGTGACATCGCCTACCAGCTGGTCCACAACACTGACATCAATGTAAGACCCCAGAGGTGGTCATCTTAGATAATAGACAAGATGGCTGACTTTCAAGGATATTGAGCACCATAATGGGTATTATCTTATGTGAATGAAACATTTTGAATGTGTATTGTTTACATTGCAAGACATATCAGTTCAGTCAGTTAACTCATCCAGCAAGATAATAAAAAATAGCATACAACATTACATGTAAAAAAGTAATTCCACACTTTCCAAGCTTTTTTGGAATGTAGCATTTTGAAACATTAAGTTAGCCTGCTCCCAAAACGTTTTCCTGGTGGAACCAGACCGATTGCTGCATCCCCCATTCTGTTATGGTGGAACCAGCCCAGTCGCTGCATCCCCCATTCTATTATGGTGGAACCAGCCCAGTCGCTGCATCCCCCATTCTGTTATGGTGGAACCAGCCCAGTCGCTGCATCCTCCATTCTGTTATGGTGGAACCAGCCCAGTCGCTGCATCCCCCATTCTGTTATGGTGGAACCAGCCCAGTCGCTGCATCCCCCATTCTGTTATGGTGGAATCATCCCAGTCGCTGCATCCCCCATTCTGTTATGGTGGAACCAGCCCAGTCGCTGCATCCCCCATTCTGTTATGGTGGAACCAGCCCAGTCGCTGCATCCCCCATTCTGTTATGGTGGAACCAGCCCAGTCGCTGCATCCCCCATTCTATTATGGTGGAACCAGCCCAGTCGCTGCATCCCGCATTCTGTTATGGTGGAACCAGCCCAGTCGCTGCATCCCCCATTCTATTATGGTGGAACCAGCCCAGTCGCTGCATCCTCCATTCTGTTATGGTGGAACCAGCCCAGTCGCTGCATCCCCCATTCTGTTATGGTGGAACCAGCCCAGTTGCTGCATCCCCCATTCTGTTATGGTGGAACCAGCCCAGTCGCTGCATCCCGCATTCTGTTATGGTGGAACCAGCCCAGTCGCTGCATCCCCCATTCTGTTATGGTGGAACCAGCCCAGTCGCTGCATCCCCCATTCTGTTATGGTGGAACCAGCCCAGTTGCTGCATCCCCCATTCTGATATGGTGGAACCAGCCCAGTCGCTACATCCCCCATTCTATTTCACTTTACTTATCAGTCTGGGCTTATGCCGCATTCACGTGCTAGTCGGAACTATGAAACTAAAATTGATTATAAACACTGAGGGGATTGAATAATTGTCACGGGGTGCCCGGTGGGAGGAGATTTGTGTTTCTCCAGTGGGAGGAGTTTGGGGTTGCCCTGATGGAAGGAGTTTGGTGTTGCCCTGATGGAAGGAGTTTGGGGTTGCCCTGATGGGAGGAGTTTGGTGTTGCCCTGGTGGAAGGAGTTTGCACCGGAATTCATTTTGGAACTAGGCTGCCTCCCGGGCATGAGCCAGGTGCCCTGCTTTGGCCGACAACAACGTCATCTCAAAACTAAAGTGACATAGGATAAACACATGGAGTAATGAGTAGGATTCTGTGTTCACATGCTAAAGAGATGGCTTTGGATAAACACGCTTTATCTGCCTTCGTTTGACTTCCCAGTAACAACTAGTTTGAAAATTCAAACATTTATTTTATGGAAAGGAGATTTCTGAATGATGCATCATGCTGCCTTGTTGACAACATGACCAAGTGGCGTGGTTTTACTGGTCCATTTGAACAGGGTGGTCCTCCCTCACCACTTTGGTCTGTTCACATCAGGGGCCATAGACCGGTGCACCACGTTTCATCTTTATCAAACTCCCTCACTGTGTGTTGAATTAAGCCTTCCACTGATTGGTTGAAAGTAACCCAATTGCTGACATGTTGATTGTCAGTGAAGTTAAATAGAATGGTTAGCGATCAAACTGCTTCCACCAGGCTACCAAAATGTATCCCACAGCATGAACATGGATCCATACATGGAAACCAACCAACATCTACTGTCCATTAACCTCCATGTGTCCTGTGACAGGTCATTCTTGGTGGAGGACGAAAATATATGTTTTCCAAGGAAACACCGGACCCAGAGTATCCATCATACAAAGGAGTCCGTAACGACAAGATTGACCTCACCGCAGTGTGGCTCAATAACAAACAGGTTAAACATGGCTGCAGACACTAAACCTCCACTACAATTGTATCAATGACTCATTCACAGCATTGTGGTAATGCTGGACTGAAGGTGTTATACTAGCTTAGACAACCTTGGCAACTGGTGACCCTTGTGTTATTGGTATCTGTAGGCTGAACAAAAAAAGTCTGAATCTGGACAATAAGTCACAATGAGATCAGACAACTTCCACTTTCCTGCTTCTTCACCATTTCTCAACCCTTTTCAATAAACCCTTACCCGTACCTCTGCTTTATAGAATGCAAAGTATGTGTGGAACAAAGATGAATTTGACAAAGTGAATCCGGAAAAAACAGACTACCTGATGGGTAAGAATATACGTACATCTTGCTCTGCTAGAAAGGAACACTTGAGCTTTTAGAAGTCAATAATTATTATTTGAAATTTATATATTTTTTAATTTAGGTGGTAGATCAGCTTATATTAGATTGTAGCTTCCATCAATGTAATTGTCTGCATCACTTTGCAAAAATATACATTTGAAGTCGGAAGTTTACATGCACCTTAGCCAAATACATTGATACTCAGTTTTTCTCAATTCCTGACATTTAATCCAATAAAAATTCCCTGTGTTTGGTCAGTTTCATTTAATTTAATTTCTTTCATCATATTCTCAGTGGGTCAGAAGTTTACATACACTCAATTAGCATTTGGTAGCATTGCATTTCAATTGTTTAACTTGGATCAAATGTTTCAGGTAGCCTTCCACAAGCTTCCCACAAAAAGTTGGGTGAATTTTGGCCCATTCAAATCAATCCCAGAACAACAGCAAAGGACCTTGTGAAGATGTCGGAGGAAACAGGTACAAAAGTATCTATTTCCAGAGTAAAACGAGTCCTATATCGACATAACCTGAAAGGCCGCTCAGCAAGGAAGAAGCCACTGCTCCAAAACCGCCATAAAAAGCCAGACTATGCTTTGCAACTGCACATGGAGACAAAGATCGTACTTCTTGGAGAAATGTCCTCTGGTCTGATGAAACAAAAATAGAACTGTTTGGCAATAATGACCATAGTTGTGTTTGGAAGATAAAGGGGGATGCTTGCAAGCCGAAGAACACCATCCCAACCGTGAAGCATGGAGGTGGCAGCATCATGTTGTGGTGGTGCTTTGCTTCAGGAAAGACTGGTGCACTTCACAAAATAAATGGCATCATGTGGAAAGAAAATTATGTGGATATATTGAAGCAACATCTCAAGACATCAGTCAGGAAGTTAAAGCTTGGTCGCAAATGGGTCTTCCAAATGGACAATGACCCCAAGCCTACTTCCAAAGTTGTGGCAAAATGGCTTAAGCACAAGAAAGTCAAGGTATTGGAGTGGCCATCACAAAGCTCTGACCTCAATCCCATAGAAAATTTCCGGGAAGAACTGAAAAAGCGTTTGCGAGAAAGGAGGCCTACAAACCTCATTCAGTTACACCAGCTCTGTCAGGAGGAATGGGCCAAAATTCACCCAACTTATTGTGGGAAGCTTGTGGAAGGCTACACAAAACTTTTGACCCAAGTTAAACAATTGAAAGGCAATGATAACAAATACTAATTGAGTGTATGTAACTTCTGACCCACTGGGAATGTGATGAAAGAAATTAAAGCTGAAATAAATCATTCTCTACTATTATTCTGACATTTCACATTCTTAAAATAAATTGGTGATCCTAACTGACCTTAGACAGGGACCTTTTACTGGGATTAAATGTCAGGAATTGTGAAAAAATTAGTTTAAATGTAGTTGGCTAAGGTGTATGTAAACTTCCGACTTCAACTGTTAAAACGTTTTATAGTCAATATTACTGAATGCTTCTTTTCTGCATTCTATTCACCCACATCTTGTAACAGTGGATTGGCCATTTTACCTGGGGATTTCTCTCTGTGTTTTTTTCTAATCCAGGTCTGTTTGAGCCAAGTGACTGCCGCTATGAGCTAGAGCGTGACCATACCTTGGACCCTTCCCTCACTGAGATGGTGGACAAAGCCATCAAGATCCTGCGCAGGAACCCCAAAGGATACTACCTCTTTGTGGAAGATGAGTATTGATACTTCCCTGGATGACCTTGGGTAACAGCATCCCCAAATGATGTCCTGTGTAAGAGAACCTGGGCTAGGATAATCAAATCAGGAGGACGAGAGCTTTTCAGTGTAAACTAATGCAGTTGACAGTAGTTGGGGAGTGTATTGTACGGGAGTAATTGTGGACGAAATCATGCCTATATAGGGTACTTAACTCAAGCCCTATGAATCAATGACCGTCAAGTATGTAATTCCATTTTAGTTCTTACATTTTGTTGACAATTGGTACATGGTGTTCCTTCTTACAGTGACATCATCTCTCCAATATGGAGTAGAGTTTTGACAGTGACATCATCTCTCCAAAATGGAGTACAGGTTAGACAGTGACATCATCTCTCCAAGATGGAGTACAGTTTTGACAGTGACATCATCTCTCCAAAATGGAGTACAGGTTAGACAGTGACATCATCTCTCCAAGATGGAGTACAGTTTTGACAGTGACATCATCTCTCCTAGATGGAGTACAGGTTAGACAGTGACATCATCTCTCCAAAATGGAGGACAGGTTAGACAGTGACATCATCTCTCCTAGATGGAGTACAGGTTAGACAGTGACATCTCTCCAAAATGGAGTACAGGTTAGACAGTGACATCATCTCTCCTAGATGGAGTACAGTTTTGACAGTGACATCATCTCTCCTAGATGGAGTACAGGTTAGACAGTGACATCATCTCTCCAAAATGGAGGACAGGTTAGACAGTGACATCATCTCTCCAAAATGGAGTACAGGTTAGACAGTGACATCATCTCTCCTAGATGGAGTACAGGTTAGACAGTGACATCTCTCCTAGATGGAGTACAGTTTAACAGCCTATTACATCTATTTAAAGCTTCTGCGAGTGAAGAGACTAATAAATATAATTCATAAAGATCATATTGTATTGACAATTGCTGCGGGGGGTTTTCACTTCAAGGGGGAGAATTGATCACGGTCACCATGGCAGCGGGGCCAAATTTGCCCTGACGGAGGCGGTGGAGTTTGACAATGCCATCGAGCGGGCGGCAGAACTGACCAGTGAGCTGGACACTCTGTCTGTGGTCACTGCTGACCACTCCCACGTCTTCTCCTTTGGAGGGCACTCCAACAGAGGGAACCCCGTCTTAGGTAGGCTACATCATGAAGGCCATAGTTAGGCCTAGTGTTACAAAGCTACCGGTAATTTGCCAAAGAAAACATATTAAACACCAATGGTATTCACTAAGTTGATGGTTTATATTTAGGACATTGTTTTACAGCTTTGTCATAATTTATTTTATTTTAAAAATGTCTTATTTGATTATTTGCCATAGGAAAGTATTCAAACCCCTTGACTTTTTTTCCACATTTTGTTACATTAGACAATTTTTAAAAATGTATTAATTGAAAAAATGTCCTCAGAAATCTCCACACAATATCCTATAATGACAAAAAGAAAACAAGTTTTAAAGAAATGTTTGCAAATGTATTAAAACATTTACAAAATTAAAAACTTTATTGACATAAGTATTCAGACCCTTTGCTATGAGACTCGAAATTGAGCTCAGCTGCATCCTGTTTCCATTGATCATTCTTGAGATGTTTCTACAACTTGATTGGAGTCCACCTGTGGTAAATGAAATTGATTAGACATGATTTGGAAAGGCACACACATGTCTATATAAGGACCCATAGTTGACAGTGCATGTCAGAGCAAAACCCAAGTCTTGAGGTCGACGGAATTGTCCGTAGAGCGCCGAGACAGGATTGTGTCGAGTCACAGATCTGGGGAAGGGTACCAAAAAATGTCTGCAGCCTTGAAGGTCTCTAAGAACACAGTGGCCTCCATCATTCTTAAATGGAAGAAGTTTGGAACCACTAAGGCCCTTCCTAGAGCTGGCCGCCAGGCCAAACTGAGCAATCGGGGGAGAAGGGCTTTGGTCAGGGAGGTGACCAAGAACCCAGATGGTCACTGACAGAGCTCAAAAGTTCCTCTGTGGAGATGGGAGAACCTTACAGATGGACACCAATTTCTGCAGCACTCCACCAATCAGGCCTTTATGGTAGAGTGGCCAGACGGAAGCCTTCAGTAAGAGGCACATGACATCCCAATCGGAGTTTACCAAAGGCACCTACAGACTCTCAGGCCATGAGAAACAAGATTCTTTGGTCTGATGAAACCAAGATTGAACACTTTGGCCTGAATGCCAAGCGTCACGTCTGGAGGAAACCTGGCACCATGCCTACAGTGAAGCATGGTGGTGGCAGCATCATGCTGTGCCTAGAGTGTGCAAAGCTTTCCTCAAGGCAAAGGGTGGTTACTTTGAAGAACTTCAAATATAACAAATATGTTGATTTGTTTACCACTTTGTTTTGGTTACTACATGATTCCATATGTGTAATTTCATAGTTTTTATGTCTTCACTATTATTCTACAATGTAGAACATTGCCCAAATAAATAAAAACCCTGGAATTAGAAGGTGTGTCCAAAACGTTGACTGGTACTGTACGTAAAGTTCTGAACAGAGCCCCCCCCCCTTCATACTGCAAAATAAAGTTCTGAACCGGTTCGAACCCCCCCAAAACTACCGGCTTATACATCTGGTCTACAAAACATTAGGAAAACCTGCTCTTTACATGACATAGACTGATCAGGTGAAAGCTATGATCCCTTATTGATGTCACTTGTTAAATCCACTTCAATCAGTGTAGATGAAGGGGAGGAGACAGGTTATTAAAATAAGGATTTTCAAGCCTTGAGACAATTGAGACATGTATTGTGTGCCATTCAGAGGGGTAATGTGCTAAACAAAAGATTTAAGTGCCTTTGAATGGGTTTTGGTAGTAGGTGTCAGGCACACCGGTTTGAGTGTGAAAAGAACTACAACGCCGCTGGGTTTCACTGTTTCCTATGTGTATCAAGAATGGTCCACCACCCAAAGGACATCCAGCCAACTTGACACAACTGTGGGAAGCATAGGAGTCAACACGGGCCAGCATCCCTGTGGAACGCTTTCGACACCTTGCCCTGGTCGAGTCCATGCCCTGATGAATTGAAGCTGTTCTGAGGGCAACTCAATATTAGGAAGGTGTCCTTAATGTTTTGTACTCTCAGTGGATAGTTCCTTTCTGATCCGTTTTAAACCTCTTGAAATCAACTTATTTTAAATGACTTCACCAATCAGTGCTGATAGAGCAGCTTGTTATGGGAAGTGCAAGCTATAGTTGTTTACATGTGTGATGGACAGACAGGTGGCGAGAGATGCGATTGAAGATTTTGCTGGTCAGAAGAGAGGGAGAGGCTTGAAGCGCTGGGCATCTTGTTATGACATGCATTATCTGAATTAGAGGAGTGTGTGGCTTCTATGGAGGAACTTTGAATGTCTTTGAACTTCCTAGAGTTTGCTTAACGTTGGACCAGAGCGAGCGAGCTAGATAACAAGCTTGTGTGTCCAGAGTGGCACAAGAATAAAAACACGTCTTACCTTTTTGTGGTTAATAAATCCAATGTGAAACGTAATAACTATAGTATAATGTAATCCAAAATATTTCTCTAATTTCTGAATCACGCTTGTAACGTCAGTATGCTACAGTTACCTAGGCTTCAGAGGGGGAGGGGCTACAGTAACCTAGGCTTCGGAGGGGGAGGGGCTACAGTAACCTAGGCTTCAGAGGGGGAGGGGCTACAGTAACCTAGGCTTCGGAGGGGGAGGGGCTACAGTTACCTAGGCTTCAGAGGGGGAGGGGCTACAGTAACCTAGGCTTCGGAGGGGGAGGGGCTACAGTAACCTAGGCTTCGGAGGGGGAGGGGCTACAGTAACCTAGGCTTCGGAGGGGGAGGGGCTACAGTAACCTAGGCTTCGGAGGCGGAGGGGCTACAGTAACCTATGCTTCGGAGGGGGTAGCAAGTAGTCTACACAATTACACACACTGGCAAAGATTTTCAGCTGGAAGGCAGACACTGGAATAAGTATCTGAGTGACAGCGTAAGTGGTTTGCATAGGCGCTTTGTTGCGTTTTTTTGTGGGGCTGGAAAAAATGCCTAGAAAGTCAAATAAATGTATCAACCGGTTCCCATTACCTTTTAAAATAATGGTTATTTTCTGGAACAGTAGAGATCACTTTCGTTCCAGCTTCTGATTTCGCCCTATTACTGTTTTCGGTTTTGTTCCCTGAACCGGTTCCAACCCCTGCTTAGTTTACAGGTAAACTTAGAAAGTTTCCAGTAATATACGCATTCTTTGCATCCCTAGGTAGACCACATCATACATGGTTCATCAAATATGTCCATAAAACGCAGTGTATAGATCAGGCCCCCTATTCCATTTTGCTTTAATGCTATTTTTTGGGGGGGCTAAACATAGGGGTTTATATAATTATGTGGTCAAGGGGGCTGTTATGTGTATTTGAGCAAGCTTAGCGTTAGACTGACAAAATCTAACGGCATGCTGGTATGCGTTGTGTCTTGAAGGTCTGTCCCGTAACTTGGCTGACGATAAAAAGAGCTTTACCACCACACTCTATGGAAACGGACCAGGATACAAGTTAGTCAATGGATCTCGTGCAGATGTCAACACAACGGAAGCAGGTACGTTTGGCTTTAAAGCGATGCGCTCATATTGAGGAAATCTAAATTTAACAGAATGTGTAGAAGAAAATGACAGCAAAATAAGATAATATTGTCTAATCAAATAGAAAAATGGTGTTGGTAAAATAATTAGGGGCGGGGCAGTACATTTAGGAAGTAATTTGCATTTATTTTTTTATTTTTTTAAATCAACTTTTGAAAAAAATATCTTATACTTCCAGTTTATTGAGTTATTTGAAATATAATTAAAATGTTAGTTTATTTCCTGAATTGACAGTCTTCAGTTCAAATTGACCCCAACCCTGATATCAGTTATTGAAGATTAAAATAGTTTCAATTCGTTTATCATGCAGATAATAGTAGGAAATGAACATCAACATGAAAGCCAATGATTGTATATTAATTATCCTCCCCTCTTTTCAAAACTCATTAAAAGACCTACAGTTTCCAAATTGCATGTATATTTTCTCTCTCCTAACTTTGGCTCTCCTTCAGACCACAAAGATTACAAGCAGCAGTCAGCCGTACCTCTGGACTCTGAGACCCACGGCTCAGAGGACGTGGCCATCTTTGCCAAGGGCCCCATGGCTCACCTCTTTCACGGGGTCCAGGAGCAGAGCTACATCGCCCACGTCATGGCCTACGCAGCATGCATTGAGCCCTACACAGACTGCTTCATCCCAGACCTAGAGCCAGAGCCTAGCCACACAGGAGCCACCAACCCCAGCCTCATAGTGCTGCTGATGGGCCTCATACCTGCCCTCCTCTCCCTCTTCGCTGTCTGATGGGCCTCATACCTGCACTCTTCTCCCTCTGATGGGCCTCATACCTGCCCTCCTCTCCGTTATATCTGTCTGATTTTGGAAACATTTAGAGACCCAGCTATGATTAATCTACTGAGATTTAGCCGATATTCCACCACACAGACATTTTACATTTGAGTAATTTAGCAGATTTTCTTACAGGAGTGAGTACATCCATCTTTGTACTGGTCCCCCCCATGGGGAAATCGAACCCACAACCCTGGCGTTGCAAGCATCACGCTCTACCAACTGACCTACACGGGACCAATAGCAACACTCGAATAGCTCTACTGTCCTGCAATATTGATATACCTTATTTGTTGGCATTGCTAATGTTCAATTAAGATACGGGTAATCATGTTCAACCCATGTTTGTTTGTTATTAAGGTATGGATAGTAATGTTTGCTATTGAGTTAGGGGTAGTTATGTTTGTTTGTTATTTAGTATGGATAGTAATGTTTGTTATTTAGGAAAGGGGGATGGATAGTAATGTTTGTTATTTAGGAAAGGGGTATGGATAGTAATGTTTGTTATTTAGGAAAGGGAATGGGGTATGGATAGTAATGTTTGTTATTTAGGAAAGGGAATGGGGTATGGATAGTAATGTTTGTTATTTAGGAAAGGGAATGGGGTATGGATAGTAATGTTTGTTATTTAGGAAAGGGGGATGGATAGTAATGTTTGTTATTTAGGAAAGGGGGATGGATAGTAATGTTTGTTATTTAGGAAAGGGGGATGGATAGTAATGTTTGTTATTTAGGAAAGGGAAAGGGGTATGGATAGTAATGTTTGTTATTTAGGAAAGGGAAAGGGGGATGGATAGTAATGTTTGTTATTTAGGAAATGGAAAGGGTTATGGATAGTAATGGCGTTGTGTAAACTGAGCTGATCTACTGTATAATCTCCATTGACACTCCATAAAAATTATCCAAATGTACTTGCGATTAGTCTAATTCATTTCAAATAAAATGACATTTTTTGGATAGGAAACAATAATTCTTGAAGAAGTTAATGCTTGTTAACCATTTTATTGTCATAGTTAGTAACATGACTATTGTAATGAAAAGATAAACGGCTATGACTTCAGTCAGTAAATGTACTATGAAACGCAATACCGTGGACAACAAATGAGGTCCTGTTTTTAAATTAATATATTTTGGAATATAGAATGACATTTTTTAGATACATGTAGCTGGGTATTTCTTTAGAGTAAATTATGTGCTGATTGATTATTCAAAAAGTACGGGATGAAACAATCTTTCCCAAACTCAGTCCTAGGGAACCCAAGTACATTTTTTTGCCCTAGCGCTACACAGCTGATTCAAATAATCAACAAATCATCAAGCTTTGATAATTTGAAGCATCTGTGTAGTGTAAGGGCAAAAAAAAACAAAAGCTTTTTGGGGGCCCGGGGATCGAGTTTGGGAAACGCTGCGATAAAGGAAAGGAACTGTAAAAAACTAAACTATTGAAATGTAGCCATAGATTTCATAATTTATTACATAAAGTGGCCTGTACTCTGGTCTCATATCCTTCCCTGATCGATATCTAGCTAAATAAATATTGAATGATCTATAGCTAGTTAAAAAAATATTGATTGACCTATATCTAGTTAACTAAATACATGGTGAAAGAATATTTAAGAATAACTCATAACTAACAAAACAAGGAAATGATTCCTCTTTACTTCATTGAGATAAACCCCATAACCAAAAGGTTGCAAGATCGAATCCCAGAGCCGACAAGGTAAAAATCTGTTGTTCTGCCCCTGAACAAAGCAGTTAACCCACTGTTCTTAGGCCGTCATTGAAAATAAGTATTTGTTCTTTAACTGACTTACCTAGTTAAATAAAGGTAAAATAAAAAATACATGCCACCCAGTTTTGATGGTAAAGTCTAATTGGTCCGAATGCTGATAGATACTAGATTAAACCAATCAGTATTATCTGTGGGCGGGATATTGGACTTCTGCGCAAAATAGGCTGATGCAAGGTCATAGTGTATTGGGAAGTGGGCTAGTGTTAGTGGGGGAAAACCCAGATGGGGTGTGAGGAAAGTGTTGAGGTACAGATTGTGAAGCATGTCCTGTTATATTGCAGGCGGTATACTGAGGATAAGAGGACATTTTTTCTGTGAGATGGCTGATTTGGGTGTCACCACATTTTCGCTTGTAACAATTTTGGCCTCAAATGACAGGCATAACGAAATAGAAAGGAAACTGTTGTGGTTTCACACTTTCACAAAATGCATGAAGACATGGCTAAATGTCCATCAGATTTGTGAACATGGTCCCTAGCTGTGTATTGCCACTTTCCATGTTGTCTGTTGTCTGTAGCTTGTGAGGTGTGGAAACACTTTGTTGCTTTTATGAATTTTGTCTTGATGCTTTTTGTTCTATGTTGCTCTGTCTGTATGCTATGTCTGGCTTGTTCTATGTTGCTCTGTCTGTATGCTACGTCTTGCTTGTCCTATGTTGCTCGTTGCTCTGCGTGTGCTCACTGCTCAATGATTGTCTATATTGTAATTGTTTTTAATAACCTGCCCAGGTTATTGATTCATGTGCACTGTCCCTGTAAAAAAGAAACTCAAACCGGCCTGCAACTAGGATTGTGAGGCCATTAGATATTTAAATGTGTAATTCGCACTCCGACCTGAGAAAGGCAGCGATACGCAATACTGCATCTAGTCTGCCGGAAACGGACAGGCGGGGTTTATGAACTTGGAGGGAACTTCAACACAATAAACCAAGAAAGGAAATCGAAGATGAAATGTGTATTTATCAAAATATCAAAACATAAATAAATAAACGAAACCGATCAATCTCAATTAAATTGCAAACGACGTGCACGAGAACTTGGATTGCATGCTTTTAGTTCGGTAGCTAAAGTAAAAGCTTTGATGACCAGACGAAATATTGCAGAAGTACGCGAGTCATGCAGCATCGAAGCAAGACCAGTCTGGCAACACAGCTGTGCAAAGCTGTGAATGACGGGGAACCAAGGTAATGTGCTGTCATCTCTTTACCTGACTAGCTAACGTTACTACCGAGGAGTATCCATCTGTGCTACTGTAACGTTACTAGTCAGTAGCTTCATAATTTACAGCTATGGCAAGCATGTATCATTAGAGTTATGAGAAGGGCCAGAGATACTAGGCTGACGTTACCGCAGATGTAAGGGATGTGCTACTGTACAGAAGGTAACGTAACTATTTATAGTTAGCTAGATAACAACAGGGCTAGTTAACTATTTACTTCTATGATATGTAACTTTAACCTTGTTGTCTGTAAGGTTTATACCTATTTTAATACATTTACATACGTGCAATTTTAACACTACGTATGACAAAATAATAACATGACTCTTTTCTGAACATTTATTTTTTAGAACCGTGCAGATTCTTCTCGCACAAGGAGCAAATCCCAATCTTGTCGGAAGTAAAGGTGTTGCTGCTGTGCATTTGGCAGTTGGCAAAGAGACTGAGAAAAGTATACGCTGCCTAAAGTTAATTCTACAACATGGGGCAGACCCCAACATCCGGTACTGTAGACCTAAATTCAACTAAATAGGCTCTACTGTAAAACAACGTTATCTACTGTTTTCCAATGTGCAGATCATGTTGCTTGCCATTATGTTGTATAGCTAGACATTCCGTACATCTTGCGACATGGCTATAATACGAATCAAATCTAATTTTACAGTGGTCACATATTTAGCAGATGTTATTGCGGGTGTAGTGAAATGCTTGTGAGCTAGAATCTGAGCTGACATGTCTGTCGGCTCCATTACATTCTTATAACATGTCATAAACATGCAGGCAGCAAAGCTTTGCATCAAATTAGCTTTTTTTTTTTCATCCAGGTCTTCGGATGGCTTGACACCCCTGCACGTAGCAGCGTTATGGGGTTGCTATCAGAATCTCAAACTGCTGTTAAAGAATGGAGGGAACGCAAACTTAAAGGATCAGGTGGGAGAGATTACATTTGTGTCTGATTTCACTCAGCTTTTTTGCACTTATCTTTAAAATGTAGGCTACAGTAGGTATGAGTTACGTTACTGTAAGACTTGTAAGTAGTCACAATGCTGCAAGAAAGCAGGAGGAGCAAAGGAAGGTTTAATTTACATATTAACTATGTTCTTCTGTACAGTGTTCTGTAAAACAACATGAATCAACTCTCTCTGTCTCTGTCTCTCTGTCTCTCTCTCTGTCTCTCTCTCTCTCTCTGTGTCTCTCTGTGTCTCCCTGTGTCTGTGTCTCTCTGTGTCTGTGTCTCTCTCTCTCTCCCTCTGTGTCTCTCTGTGTCTCTCTGTGTATCCCTGTGTCTGTGTCTCTCTCTCTCTCTCTCTCTCTCTCTCTCTCGCCTACTTTGAGTTGTTCTGGTGTGGTGGTCATTATTACAGGGCAATTCCACGGTAACATAGTGAGATTTTTCACTTTAAAATGTATGTTAAAATATTGCAAAGTTAAACAAACCATACAACTCTATGAAAAAATGACTACTTTTACCAATTTCAATTTTTTTTTTTTTTTGCAAAAACACATTTACTTAAAGAACAGTGCAGATGCAAAGTTTGTAACAGAATAACAGTTTGTGCCGTCATTCTGTTACCAAACTTTGCATCATCAAAAAAATTATAAAAATCTGAGTCTCACTATGTTACCAGAAAATTAAACACTGGACAATATCTACTTTTTTTTTCCGCCTCCAGATTTTGAAACAATCACCACTTTTTCCTTTTTCATAACCCCATTTACAGTATGGCAATCATTCTCACCTACTCCTTATGTTGTCTCATTGCTCTCGTCAGGAAGGGAACAAACCAGGTGATCTGGCACAACAACAGGACAACCGCAGATGTGCCCACCTCCTTCAGGAGTACCAGTCTCAGTCCTTGGACACAGAGGAGGAAGATCTGCCTCAATTCCAATACTGTAAGACATTTGTCTAGACATTGCAAACTCTGTGACGCGTCACTGTGTGGCTCGGTTGGTAAGAGCAAGGCACTAGTGACTCCAGGGCCGTGGGTTCAATCCCCTTGGGTCACAGACAGACTGACTGTTGTAAGATGTGTTGGATAAAAGCGTATGAGAAATGGCGTATGTTATTATAATTGTCTGATTTCTTAAGAGTCTTAATTACTTTGTCCTTTTCAATTTCCTGCAGCTGTTTACAATGGCCAAGGTGACGCGTCAAGCTACACTGAGTCCGAAGACTGCAGTGTTCTCTCTCACAGCATGTCCTTGCTGAGTGACTTCGGGGAGGGCCCACTGAGTAGCACACGTCAGACCTCGTTTTTTGAACTGTCTGCTATTAGCAACAGGCACAGTTGGAGAAGAGGATCCCATTCAGGGGTGTCTGATTGTAAATCTAACCCTGAGGTGCGCCACACCAACGAGTGGGACACGGACTCTGACTGGGAGCCTCCATCAATGTTATCCAGCACTCGTATGTCCGTCGCAGGTCCTAGAGCCGCACTTCCTGTACTTCGGGAGGACGTACCACTCGCTGACTGCAGTGCGCTGCATCCGTCTGTAACTGGGAACAGACTCTCTCCTCCTCCGTTGGACCTCCTCCCTCCTTGCTTTTCACGACGCACGAGCCGCAAGAGTGTGAGCTTCAGAGAGGAAGTGGACGAATACTTCCCCGTTTTTAGTTCAGAATCTCAGAGGCGGGAGCCAGGGGGTCAGGGTACTGCCTACTCTAAAGACTATACTCTCGACTTCTCGGAATACTCAGAGTTCCTGGATCCAGAGCGCATGGCCACCGTCCTACATCACCAGGGGATCGACGTCACCTCCCCTGAACATGTGTTTGTATTCTCCAAGGATAATAATGAGTGCACTGAGATCGACATGGAAAAAACATTTGTTGGACACTTCCCATTTGAGGAAGAGGACGGAGAAGTCGTTGAGACCCAGGTAGAAGAAGTGAAGGTCCCTGAACGAGCATTATGTGGCTCTGCTGGCAGCAGCAGTAGCAGCGGCGCTAGTCGGTACAGCAGCTGTGATAGTGACCACTACATTACGACCCTGGAGGCGTCCCCCAGGCGGGTCTCGCCCTCTGAAGAGGAGCGTAAAGTGAAAAGCAGAGGTGTCGAAGACGACAAACACACACAAAGTCCTATGAACACTAACAATGTAGATACTGATGAAACTCCCAACAGCTCAGAGAGGTCAAAACAAGCCATGGTAGAACTACCAGCCATGGTAGATAACCTTACATTGACTGACAAAATATCTCCAACCAAAGGTCCAGGTTGTGAAAAAATATTTCCAGATGCTGTCTTAGCGGGTAATGTTGAAGAGTTGTCAACAAGACCGACTGAATGCACTCACAGACCTGGTTCTACTCCAGCGTTGGAGGAGGACCTGCCTCTGACCCCAAGTCCCTTTGTCACTGGTAGGACGCACTCGCGGCTGAGTCGCTGCTCGGTAATTAGCGGCAAGACCCCCGAAAGCCTCCTCTCCACCTCCTCGCTGTTTGAGCAGACCTTGCCTACGCCGACACGCACACGCCGCCAAAACATCAAGTCGCAAGGCAGCGACAACGTCTTTTACGACACGCCATGCGGGCGTAGTCGCACCCCAGTCTTTTCTGGAAACGGGACAAGTAGTACTTCTGGGGACTCGTTTGTCATCTACGAGAGCCAAGAGCCTCAATCTAGCACTCTCAGAGCCGACAGAGGTCAAGGGTCATATGTCAGTGCCAGCCAAGCGGACACCCTCATCATCGCCAAGGACGACAGAGGTCAGGGATCTTGTGTTAGTGCCAGCCAAGCGGACACCCTCATCATCGCCAAGGACGACAGAGGTGAGGGATCTTGTGTTAGTGCCAGCCAAGCGGACACCCTCATCTCTAAAACCATGGCTGACACAGTCATCGTAACTCCAAGTTTAGCTGACAAATTCTCTTTACTGGATAATTACTTTACTTTAAAAAATCCTCACAAAGAGACTTTACCCACTTATCTGAGAAAAGACGTTCTTGAAAGTGGTGAATTTCTAACCGACGATTTGTCCAGCTCCAGTGATGCAGTGACCAAGGAGGGGACAGTTGGTAGCTTTGGACCAAGAGTGGAGGAATCCTGGACCACAGAGGAGGCCGACTCAAGCTCATCTTTGTCAAGTTCCCAGACTCCATCTTCATCCAGCTCCAGTTACTTCTCTCCAAAAAGAGATCAGCCCCCCTCGACCCCAGGCACTACCCCGCGCTACAGCATGAGTCGACTCTCCCACTTCCACAAGCCCCAGCGGCTGGCCAGCCTCTCCTACACCCCAGGCGGACGTCCTGTGATACCAGACCAGGAGGAACCGGTGGAGTACCTCTACACGGACACGGAGCAGGGTCACGAACTGATCGAGACCCACGTCCCACCTGCGGCCAACACCTCGCTCAGCTCCAGCATGAGCACGTCCAGCGGCGAGGACACAGTGCTGTACGACTGGCGCTCCCTGCAGGGTGGTGGAGGAACGGAGGCCAAAGGGAAGGAGAACCAGGAGCCCGTGGTGGCTCGGGAGTGGTCAGAGACCAAATGCCTGACGGACAAGGAGCTGAGACGCAGGCTTGTGGAGATGGGAGAGAGTCCGGGACCCATAAGTCACCGCACCCGGCCAGTGTACATGAAGAGGCTAAGACGGCTGTTGCTGGAGCCGGACACTCAACAACAACTGCCGGACCAACCCCGAGGTAATGTTCCTTTCAGTTGTGTTAACTCTCAATCACATTTCATGATGACGTCATTAAGGTTAGATCAGAGATGTGAGGGGGGGGGTTAACACTGTTGATTATGCAAATAACATTTTATTGGTCACATGTAGACGAACCGAACGTGTGTTCGCATACTCCCTTAAAAGACCTTCACTTGAAAAACAAGAAGAAAATGGCAATAGTACTTTTTGTCCATTTTGAGACACCGTAGCCAGTATACACTTCCTCAAAATAATCCGAATTAAGATAACTTGTTGAGGAGATCTTAGTCTCGCAGTTTTACATCTGACAAAAGATGTTTGGTTCAGTATTTCTCAAGTGAAAACAATTGCAGATTCCTCCTTCATTGATAGACAACAAAAATCTCTACTGTTGACCAAATGCTGATGAAGGGGCTATAGACTTCAGCTAACGATTTTGGCGCACCTCAAGAAAAATATTTGTGTACACGAACCTCAGAAAAAAAACCTTGCCGAAGACCACGAACTGTTTCTGATGGGACGCCTTAACAGTGAAATGCTTCCCAACAATGCAGAGAGAGATCGAATAGAAAAGTAATAATATAGTAACGTTACTCATTGTGTATTTATTATTACGTGTTAGTACTTTTCTATTCGATACTCTTGTGGCTGAATGGAAGCAAGTCCCCTGCAGCAATGTTCCAACATCTAGAAAGCCTTCCCAGAAGAGTGGAGGCTGTTATAGCAGCAATGTTCCAACGTCTAGTGGAAAGCCTTCCCAGAAGAGTGGAGGCTGTTATAGCAGCAATGTTCCAACATCTAGTGGAAATCCTTCCCAGAAGAGTGGAGGCTGTTATAGCAGCAATGTTCCAACGTCTAGTGGAAAGCCTTCCCAGAAGAGTGGAGGCTGTTATAGCAGCAATGTTCCAACATCTAGTGGAAATCCTTCCCAGAAGAGTGGAGGCTGTTATAGCAGCAATGTTCCAACGTCTAGTGGAAAGCCTTGGACCCACTCCATATTAATGCCCATGATTTTGGAATGAGATGTTTGACAAGCAGGTGTCCACATACTTTTAGTGATGAAGTGTATATTCTGTGTATATTCTGTAGGTAGGGATAATGTTAATGTGACTAGTCAATAAGATGGTTAATATACAGTAACAGCAGCTTATGTGCTGTGTCCAAAAAAGTTAGTGGGGCAATGTAGATAGTCCAGGTAGCTCTTTGGTTAACTATTTAGCAGTCTTCTGGATTGAGGCTAGAAGATGTTAAGGGTCCTGTTGATTCCAGACTTGGTGCAAGTTAGTTGTTAGCTTAACGTGGTTGGTTCGCTCACACCCAGTCAGGTGTTCAGTGTTTAACCACCTTCTTACCTTTTGAAAGATTATCCAATGAACTAGTAGTACTTGTGAAAATGCTACTCTTTTCTGCTGTGGGTGACTGACTGAGTTATGTGTGTTTTTTAGGTCCTGCGCAGGGACACAGTCCAGAGCTGTGTGTGGCCCTGCGGACGTTGGTGCTGCCCGACTGCCAGGACGACGAGCTGGCGCTGTGCCAGCAGTTTGACCAACCAGACCAGAACAGGAAGTGGCGGGAGGGCGTCATCAAGTCCAGCTTCAACTACCTGCTACTGGACCCCAGGTCAGTTGTAATCGTTTGGCTTTTCCAACGCCTAAATGAATCCTTCCTTGCATCCTCTCACCAGGCGAATCACCCTGGACCTTCTCCTCCAATGGGGTGAAAGAAACTCATTGCAAAATGGTGAATTTGATATTGAGCTTCATTTTTAAACAACGTCATTTCACTATCTATGTTCCTTTTCCTGCATCAGAGTAACAAAGAACCTCCCGTATCGGAGTCATTCCATGAGCCCTATAGATTGTTTTCAGACTTTCATCAGCGCTATATTCTACGTGGGCAAAGGCAAGCGCTCCCGACCCTACAGCCATCTGTACGAGGCTCTAGACTACCACCGAGGAGATAAGACTTCTAAGGTTGGAGTCACTTTTCTTTATCTACATTTGAACTTCCGTATCCCTTTTGTTGTTTTTCTCTCGTTCTGGGTCTATGTAGTTTCCTCCTGTCGGTTGGTTCTATTGTAAAAGACCGTATTGGTGCAGTGGGGGAATTGGGTAATAATGGCCCAAGTGTAAAGTTATGTGAAATGGGATGTGGTCCACATCAATACACATCAATGGGGCGGCAGGGTAGCCTAGTGGTTAGAGCGTTGGACTAGTAACTGGAAGGTTGCAAGTTCAAACCCCTGACAAGGTACAAATCTGTCGTTCTGCCCCTGAACAAGGCAGTTAACCTACTGTTCATTGAAAATAAGAATTTGTTCTTAACTGACTTGCCTGGTTAAATAAAGGTAAAAATATTTTTTTAAATACGTTAACGTCCATATCGTTCCTCCTATTTTTCGGGGGGGGGGGACAGAAACTGTGCTCCAAGGTGCAGCACATCCTCCAGGTTTGGAAGGCCGAGCAGGGGGTGATCTCTCTGCACTGCTTCCAGAACGTCATCCCCGTGGAGGCCTACACGCGTGAGGCCGTCATGGTGGACGCCATTGGTGAGTGACCATTCTTTTATTTGGGGTCCATCTCAGTAGTCTAAAGTGACTAATCCTTTTTTCTTTCTTTCTTACTCGTCTGAAAATACAGGCTAGAAAACAAGTCGATATTTATAACAAGTCGAAGATGCTTTTCAGTCATTTCCTTTCACTGGTGTAGTTCGTAACGGTCAGTGAAGATGGAGAGAGGGAGGCGAGGAGAGGAAAACATCTTATGTAGCCTGGTTGTACTTCTATGTTCTATGGGTCCCGAGTGGTGCAGCAGTCTAAGACACTGCATCTCAGTACTACAGACCCTGGTTCCATTCCAGGCTGTATCATAGCAGTCTAAGACACTGCATCTCAGTACTACAGACCCTGGTTCTATTCCAGGCTGTATCACAGCAGTCTAAGACACTGCATCTCAGTACTACAGACCCTGGTTCCATTCCAGGCTGTATCACAGCAGTCTTCCGGGTATGGCCGGTGTAGGCCGTCATTGTTAATAAGAACTTGTTCTTAACTGACTTGCCTTGTTAAATAAAGGTTACATTAAAAAAAATATATAATGTTACGATGGATATCTTCAGATTTGATCTGCATCCTGAACTACATGACACTTAAGTGTTTAGGTCTATTTTTTTCCCCTAATTTATTTCTAATGAGTCTCATTTAAAGTTTTTTTTTTTTTTGTCCTACAAATTCTTTAAAAAAAATATGTCTTGCCTATATACGAAACTAAAATGAATGCAACGAAATAAGATAAACCGCTTCAACAAAATAAACCTTCCCATTGCAGGGTTGAAGATGCTGACCAACCAGAAGCGAGGGGACTACTACGGGGTGGTGTCCACGTGGCAGTTGAAGAGGAAGAGGGAGCTGGGGGTGCACCTGCTATACAGGGCCATGCAGATCTTCCTGGCTGAGGGAGAGAGGCAGCTCAGACCTCCTGATATCAGGGTGGGACAGTAGTGCCCCCCAGTGGGTAGAGTTGGGTACTGCACCAACAGAAAATGAAAGCGTTTATTGAACAAGGTGTTGACTAGTTTACTCCATTCAGACGAAACTTGGGCTTAAAGGTCCATTGCAGCTGTTTTTATCTCAATATCAAATCATTTCTGAGTAATAATTAAGTACCTTTTGTTATGATTTGTTTTCAATTAAAATTGTTAAAAAAGGAACAAAAATAACTTCTTAGACAAAGAGCAATTTCTCAAGCAAGAATTTTGATAGGACTGTCTAGGAGTGGTCTGAGTGGGGAGAGGAACATTGAAAATGGACAAATTTACAGCCTGTTGATGTTACCAGGCAGGCCAAAACTCCATCCCACCAAAACAGGCTGGCATTTCAGACGGTCGATTTCCAACAGCTCTTACACTTAAAGGGTATTATCATAATTTTCACAATATTATTTCAAGCTCATAGTGTGGGAAGTTAATAAAACACAGGGAAACCACATTTTTGACTGTACTGGGCCTTTTAAAGTGTAAATGTTTTACTTATTGATGTAGAAAGATTGGCTTGTTGGAACACGGGACCAAGATATAGGTTATTTTTCTATACATTTTTTGTGTCCATGTCATGCCTAGGCTCAACCAGATTCACCTTGGAGCTCTAATGGTTGTCATTTCACCTTTCTGTCAGTTCTCCAATCTCCTCGCCTCCTTCTCTAATCCCATCTCCTCGCCTCCTTCTCTAATCCCATCTCCTCGCTTCCTTCTCTAATCTCATATCCTCGCTTCCTTCTCTAATCTCATCTCCTCGCCTCCTTCTCTAATCCCATCTCCTCGCTTCCTTCTCTAATCTCATCTCCTCGCCTCCTTCTCTAATCCCATCTCCTCACCTTCTTCTCAACCTCATTGGAAGAGAAATTCCAAGGTCCCGCCTGTCGAACCTTCTTCTCAACCTCATTGGAAGAGAAGTTCCAAGGTCCCGCCTGTCGGTCCTTCTTCTCCAATACGTTTTTAGAAGGAGCCGAAGAGAAAAGTGATGAATTGAGAAAGAGACAGAATGGGTCATTGGAAGAAAGACTGATATTGAAAGCTTGTTCACTTACCTTAGCATCAGTTATATATGCACGTCCATTAAATATGATGCAGATACATGTACTTCTTTAGCAGGAAAACCATTAGGCTTGTATTGTTAGTAGTATGATCATTATGTATGTATTTGTAGATAAAGTCTACCACCAGAATGAAAGCACTAAAGGAAAAATAATCGTGTCACAACCAATGTATGTCTATGGTCAAAACACTGGGTGGAAAGAAAAACACTTTTACACACGTTTCGAGGATTTCGTTATTTACCTCGGTCAAATAAATTACAGATTAACTTGATTTAACTATTCCCCCTTTTAACAAGTGATCTGATAAATGCATAGTTAAAATGAAGTTTCCAAACAAATGTCAATAACATTAGCTATGCTGGTTGTGCTATGTCAAACTGGCAGAAGTTTACGTGTTCGAATCATCTCATCCACAGAATCTTTCAACTGTCTATAGACTATTTCGTCAATGTAGCATTCTTTTTCTTCGTTGTATGTTAGGATGTTCTTATAAAAACCAAAATACCGAAGTAATTGACTTGTTTGTCACCTTTCATTTCAGTTTACCCTGACATTTCACTATAACAGCATTTGGCCAAGACCTGAACAATAAACTGTGAAAGGTGTGCTTGTGTACCAGCATAATTAGAACAATGGGAGAATGGCAATTTCATTTCCTTGATTCCTCCCATACTCTCTTCTCCTGTAGCTTTCTCCTCAAAACCCATTGGATGAGAAGTTCTGAGGGGAGGGACCTCTGACCTCATCCAATGATTTTGAAAACGAGGCAAGGAAATGCTAGAGATTCTTATTGATCTAATTGTAAAAAATTATATATATTGTATTTTTTTATGTTTATAATTTTACCTTTTATTTAACTTGTCAAGTCAGTTAAGAACAAATTCTTATTTACAACGACGGCCTACTCTGGCCAAACTTAGACGACGCTGGGCCAGTTGTGCGCCGCCCTATGGGACTCCCAATCACGGCCGGATGTGATACAGCCTGGATTCGAACCAGGAACTGTAGTGATGCCTCTTGCGCTGAGAAGAAGTGCCTTAGACTGCTGCGCCACTCGGAAGCTAAATGAAGGACATGCTAACTCTGCTGTAATGAGTCTCTTCGACCAGCTAGAGTTTGATTTCAATGGGAGGTAATTGGACCTGAAGATGTATGTAATGACTAGACGTACAGATGCACTGTATTTTATATGGATACATGTATTGTAATGAACACAAACATTTCATAATATAGCAGTGAACTTCAAATGGGTACACCCGTTTACCATACTGTACTCAATGGTCTGAATGTCCTGCAATGATGGTGTAAATCACCACATCAGAGTTCCCTCTAGTGGTCTGATGGTGTCTGTCACGAGTTCCCTCTAGTGGTCTGATGGTGTCTGTCACGAGTTCCCTCTAGTGGTCTGATGGTGTCTATCACTACGTCAGAGTTCCCTCTAGTGGTCTGATGGTGTCTATTACCACGTCACGAGTTCCCTCTAGTGGTCTGATGGTGTCTATCACCACGTCAGAGTTCCCTCTAGTGGTCTGATGGTGTCTATTACCACGTCAGAGTTCCCTCTAGTGGTCTGATGGTGTCTATCACCACATCAGAGTTCCCTCTAGTGGTCTGATGGTGTCTATCACCACGTCAGAGTTCCCTCTAGTGGTCTGATGGTGTCTATTACCACGTCACGAGTTCCCTCTAGTGGTCTGATGGTGTCTATCACCACGTCAGAGTTCCCTCTAGTGGTCTGATGGTGTCTATTACCACGTCACGAGTTCCCTCTAGTGGTCTGATGGTGTCTATTACCACATCAGAGTTTCCTCTAGTGGTCTGATGGTGTCTATCATCACGTCAGAGTTCCCTCTAGTGGTCTGATGGTGTCTATTACCACATCAGAGTTCCCTCTAGTTGACTTCTGATGGTGTCTATCACCATGTCAGAGTTCCCTCTAGTGGTCTGATGGTGTCTATCATCACGTCAGAGTTCCCTCTAGTTGACTTCTGATGGTGTCTATCACCATGTCAGAGTTCCCTCTAGTGGTCTGATGGTGTCTATCACCACGTCAGAGTTCCCTCTAGTGGTCTGATGGTGTCTATTACCACATCAGAGTTTCCTCTAGTGGTCTGATGGTGTCTATCATCACGTCAGAGTTCCCTCTAGTGGTCTGATGGTGTCTATTACCACATCAGAGTTCCCTCTAGTTGACTTCTGATGGTGTCTATCACCATGTCAGAGTTCCCTCTAGTGGTCTGATGGTGTCTATCATCACGTCAGAGTTCCCTCTAGTTGACTTCTGATGGTGTCTGTTCTCTCATAGAGTTATCTATTTTACTATTGTATTTTGGATGGAAACACTCCCAAACGTTTGTCATTGGCAAAATCTTGTGTTCCCCATGTATTGTTTGAGTTATAAACAGTGGAATTATTGGATCTATTGATCTTTATTTTAATGAGCAAAAAAAATATATACAACATTATATATTATATACTAAACACAATTACTCAGAGAAAGAGATTTTGTAATTTTATATATATATATATATATATAAAAAACATTCTCCCCCTTGTGAGGATAACAGCACTGAGCCTTTTTCTAAAATGTTTGATGACATTGGAGAACACATTGGGATGCTATCTTAGACCAGTCCTTCGTACAGAATCTTACCACTTCCTTGTTATCCTTCGTCTGCACTTATGTACTGTCCTCTTCAAAATCAAACCACATGTGCGGAGAATGAGATGGTCAAGCATATCTTCGTGGATTTTGATGATGTGTGTGTGTGTGGTTATTATCTTGCACAAAGATTCAAATGCAACTAGGTTTTTTAAATTTTTTTTACTAAAAATGTCTTGGTCCTCGTTAAAGTTCATAATGCCGTTGACCTTAACAAGGGCCCCAAGACCAGTGGAAGCCAAATAGCCCCATTACATCAACACCACATTTCACAGTAGGCATGGGGTTATTGTATTGTTCTTTCCAAGGCCAAACCCACATGACCACAGCACTGGTTCCAAACCAAGTACCAAGGCCGACTCCAGGCAGTGATATGGTCAGCTGCTGGGAGTATTGAAAACGGGGGATCCAATCATTTTCACCCCTATCTTTCAGGGAGTTTATTTTTATTAGGAGCAATTGTATTAGTATGAAATGATATAAATGTTTGAGAATTCCCATATAGCTCAGTATTTGAATTATTTTATTATTATTATTATTATTATTTTATTTTTTATTTTTTTGTAAAAAAAATATTTTTATCAAGGGATCCTATAATTCCAGACCCAGTGTCTGAAAGTTGGACAACATTTACATAAGTAACAGCATACTGGGTCACCAATTCTTCATGATGTTATTCAAGTGTTATTTTCTAGAAGATAAAAGGACTAGATAAATGTCAAATTAGATTATGAGAACAAAATGTAAAAAATGAATTTTAAAGTAATCATATTCCAGACACACAACTAGTTGAAGGTCTTATGTTTAATATGAGTTGCCATCGTCCTTGTTATGAGGTATAGTATCATTCTCTTTATGGAATCACAGAACTTCTCTCTCTACATTTATTATATAATGCCTACTAAATACCTTTAAAATCACTACAGGCGGGAGGGTGGTGTGATGCACTGTTTCTCCAAGATGATTAGTGGGGCTATTTCCTTCAGGACATAACAAATCTAATCAAAATGTATTTGTCACATTACTTATACAAGCCCTTAACCAACGATGCAGTTAAGATAATACCTAAAAAAATTGAAAAAATTGAAAAAAGTAAGATAAGAAAAACAGATCATCAAAGAGCAGCAGTGAATAACAATAGCGGGGCTATATACAGGGTATTACGGTACAGAGTCAATGTGGAGGCTATATACAGGGTATTACGGTACAGAGTCAATGTGGAGGCTATATACAGGGTATTACGGTACAGAGTCAATGTGGAGGCTATATACAGGGTATTACGGTACAGAGTCAATGTGGAGGCTATATACAGGGTATTACGGTACAGAGTCAATGTGGAGGCTATATACAGGGTATTACGGTACAGAGTCAATGTGGAGGCTATATACAGGGTGTTACGGTACAGAGTCAATGTGGAGGCTATATACAGAGTATTACGGCACAGAGTCAATGTGGAGGCTATATACAGGGGGCACCGGTACAGAGTCAATGTGGAGGCTATATACAGGGGATTACGGTACAGAGTCAATGTGGAGGCTATATACAGGGTATTACGGTACAGAGTCCATGTGGAGGCTATATACAGGGTATTACGGTACAGAGTTAATGTGGAGGCTATATACAGGGTGTTACGGTACAGAGTCAATGTGGAGGCTATATACAGGGTGTTACGGTACAGAGTCAATGTGGAGGCTATATACAGAGTATTACGGCACAGAGTCAATGTGGAGGCTATATACAGGGTATTACGGTACAGAGTCAATGTGGAGGCTATATACAGGGGGCACCGGTACAGAGTCAATGTGGAGGCGATATACAGGGGGCACCGGTACAGAGTCAATGTGGAGGCGATATACAGGGGGCACTGGTACAGAGTCAATGTGGAGGCGATATACAGGGGGCACTGGTACAGAGTCAATGTGTTGAGGTAGTTATGTACATGCAGATAGGGTTATTAAAGTGGCTATGCATAGATAACAGAGAGTAGTGGTAGCATTGGGTGGGGGGGGTGTAAATAGTCTGGGTAGCCATTTGATTAGCTGTTGAGGAGTCTTATGGCTTGGGGGGGGGGGTAGAAGCGGTTTAGAAGCCTCTTGGACCCAGACTTGGTGCTCCGGTACCGCTTGCCGTGTGGTAGCAGAGAGAACAGTCTACGACTAGGGTGGCTGGAGTCTGACGATTTTTAGGGCCTTCCTCTGACACCGCCTGGTATAGAGGTCCTGGATGGCAGGAAGCTTGGCCCCGGTGATGTACTGGGCCGTACGCACTACCCTCTGTAGCGCCTTGCGGTCGGAGGCCGAGCAGTTGCCATACCAGGCAGTGATGCAACCCGTCAGGATGCTCTCAATAGTGCAGCTGTAAAATCTTTTGGAGGATCTGAGGGACCCATGCCAAATCTTTTCAGTCTCCTGAGGGGGAATATGTAATGATGGTGCTGGAGTTGTGCCTGGCCGCGCAGTCATCCTGTCCTCCATCTGTCAAACTAGACCAATTTAGTGTTATAATCTAATAATCGTACAGTAGGTTGCCTTTGTGCTACGTTTGACAGACGCCCAACACTGTGAAAGAGTGATGGGTTAAAAACGTGTTAATTCCCGTCTCTAATCCTTGGTAATGACAGTCTGTAGTTTATTTGTATTTAAGGCTCTATTCGATCTGTGTTGCAGAAGCGTTTAGAGATTCCGCGATAGGAATGTAAAATGTCAGCTGAATGCAGTCTCTAGTAATGCCTTTTACAAATCAAATCAAATCAAATTTTATTTGTCACATACACATGGTTAGCAGATGTTAATGCGAGTGTAGCGAAATGCTTGTGCTTCTAGTTCCGACAATGCAGTAATAACCAACAAGTAATCTAACTAACAATTCCAAAACTACTGTCTTGTACACAGTGTGAGGGGATAAAGAATATGTACATAAGGATATATGAATGAGTGATGGTACAGAGCAGCATAGGCAGATACAGTAGATTGTATCGAGTACAGTATATACATATGAGATGAGAATGTAAACAAAGTGGCATAGTTAAAGTGGCTAGTGATACATGTATTACATAAGGATACAGTCGATGATATAGAGTACAGTATATGTATGTACGTATGCCTATGAGATGAATAATGAGGGGTAAGTAACATTATGTAAGGTAGCATTGTTTAAAGTGGCTAGTGATATATTTACATAATTTCCCATCAATTCCCATTATTAAAGTGGCTGGAGTTGAGTCAGTGTCAGTGTGTTGGCAGCAGCCACTCAATGTTAGTGGTGGCTGTTTAACAGTCTGATAGCCTTGAGATAGAAGCTGTTTTTCAGTCTCTCGGTCCCAGCTTTGATGCACCTGTACTGACCTCGCCTTCTGGATGATAGCGGGGTGAACAGGCAGTGGCTCGGGTGGTTGATGTCCTTGATGATCTTTATGGCCTTCCTGTGACATCGGGTGGTGTAGGTGTCCTGGAGGGCAGGTAGTTTGCCCCCGGTGATGCGTTGTGCAGACCTCACTACCCTCTGGAGAGCCTTACGGTTGAGGGCGGAGCAGTTGCCGTACCAGGCGGTGATACAGCCCGCCAGGATGCTCTTGATTGTGCATCTGTAGAAGTTTGTGAGTGCTTTTGGTGACAAGCCGAATTTCTTCAGCCTCCTGAGGTTGAAGAGGCGCTGCTGCGCCTTCTTCACAATGCTGTCTGTGTGAGTGGACCAATTCAGTTTGTCTGTGATGTGTATGCCGAGGAACTTAAAACTTGCTACCCTCTCCACTACTGTTCCATCGATGTGGATAGGGGGGTGTTCCCTCTGCTGTTTCCTGAAGTCCACAATCATCTCCTTAGTTTTGTTGACGTTGAGTGTGAGGTTATTTTCCTGACACCACACTCCGAGGGCCCTCACCTCCTCCCTGTAGGCCGTCTCGTCGTTGTTGGTAATCAAGCCTACCACTGTTGTACAATGTTAAATCACACTGTAACGGTGAACTATAGTGACACGGATGGAATAGAGACCTTAGATTTGTATCTCAATGAGAAAAATAAAGGCTGTGTTGGAAGAGGGACCTATAATATCTGCCTTTTTAAAATCCGTTTTGACCGTCAGTCCAAAAAAAGAAACCCACACAGAATCATACGAAATATACATTTTATTCTCTCCCTCTCCCATAGTCACATAAGAAGTCTCCACGAGCATGATCAAGATGAGATATGACGCAGTGTCTACTTACATTCTCCATACAATACTGTACATACATACATACATACATACATACATACATACATACACACACACACACACACACACACATACCAGAATCAGCATATCAGAATGAGATCCCCTCTGATGGTCGATTGCTGTGAAAATCTGGGACACAGTTGCATTCATTGTTCAGCGAGTTTTTCCACATAGTTAAACCCACCGACAGCAATGAATGTTGATTGTGACCTTTGTTGTGGTTTGGGGCCAGAGGCTTTTCTTTCAGCAGAGTTGTTCTGAAGGAAGGATACAGGATGGGGGCTGGGGTGGGTGGAGTGGAGGGGGCTGGGTTGGGTGAAGGGGGCTGGGTTGGGTGGAGGGGCCGGGTGTGGTAGTGGTGGGGCGTGGTAGTGGAGGGGCGGGGTGTGGTAGTGGCGGGGCGTGGTGTGGTAGTGGCGGGGTGTGGTAGTGGCGGGGTGTGGGTGGAGGGGTGTGGTGGGAGGGGCGGGGTGTGGTGGGGCGTGGGTGGGTGGAGGGGCAGGGCGTGGGTGGAGGGGCGGTGTGTGGTAGTGGTGGGGCGTGGAGGGCCTGGGTGTAGTGAGGCGGGGCGTGGTAGTGGTGAGGTGTGGGTGGAGGGGTGGGGTGTGGTAGTGGTGAGGCGGGGCGTGGTAGTGGTGGGGTGTGGGTGGAGGGAACGGGGTGTGGTGGGGCGTGGGTGGAGGGGTGGGTGTGGTAGTGGTGGGGGGGGGGGCAGATGGGACCATAGTGTTCTTCCTCTGGTTATAATGAGTTAGTAGCCATGCGCGTCGATCATCAAGCGACAAGGGCTGGCCACAGGGTACAATCAACGGTCGATGGTCTTTGTCAATTTAGCTCAAAACTCACCGACAGCGTTGAATGTTCACCGGGGCGAACGGGGGCTGATAGTGAGCAAGGTTGACAGTCTGACGCTTGGAGATTCAGAGAGATGAGCACAGTGGGCGACTGGGCCTATCATTTCCTCTCTCTCTCTGAGAGCAAGAAGGACACTACAAAGACAGCCATTATCCCTCATATCTCAAGTCACTTTTCAGACAGCTCTCTCTACCGGGTTATCAGAGGATGGCTATTTAATGTTTCCCAGAAGACACTCCATTCCTTTTTTTCTTGTTGTTACATTCTACTTCAATGACTGAAACCCGTTTCATAATTGCGCCCCGTGTTGAAAAAGTGTGTAGAGAGACGAAAGGCGTGGAAGTGAATGCAGACGGTCTCTTCTTGCCCCTGGTCTTGTCCTCTGGCTGACAACGAGAGGGAGAAAGGCAGGAATTAACAATTCAAAAAAACATCTCTTCCATTTGGGTAATAAACCTGAATTTCAAATAAAAGTCCCATTATCAATTTAGTTTCAGACTGTTTAAACGTCTTGATGTAATTTAATACATTCATAATATTCTTATTTTGCTCAGAGAGTTTAAACGTCAGTTCAGCTCCTTACTTGTCTTTGACTGATATAACACAGTATAAAAACACACTGGGCAGGAAATCATGTTTATTTTCTCTCTCGGTAGCGGTTGGGGCTTTAGTCATATTTTAGTCATCTCTAAAGTCCTGACTCATTTAAGAGTTTTGGTAAACAGCACACTGTGGGAATGCTAGGGGTTGGTATCACAGTGGCCTATCCGCGTATGCGTTGCTTACCTCAACTGAGCGTCAACTAGCCTCAGTGGGTGGAGGTGCCCCTAACCGTAACCCAGAGGGCTCATCTCAGAGCTCAGGATGAGACAGTGTCGGACTCGTAACCTGCTCGGGTCAGGATAATTGATAGCATCTGGAGACTATGGTGTGGGGCATGGCCGCAGGAAAATGCGGGGTACAATTTTTTTTCTCCCTTTATAATAAAGTATATAGTTGGCTCACAGTAGAGAGCAGGGATGTTTTAGTATTTTCACACACCTTTTTCACAGGGTCTGGAAAAACCCGGGAAAAAATGGCCTTTTATAAACACATTTCATGACATTCTACGTAATTTGCATGACAGAACACAACAGAACCGTTTGAAATACCACAAAAGGCTACTCTGACAAACAGATCAATAAAAACGACCAGATATTGAATGCAAACAAATAGCCCAGGCCAATTACAAACACACAATTGACATACGTGTGTGTGTGCGCGCGCGTGTGTTTGTGTGTATATAATTACACAGACACACACACACAACGTCCAAGTTAGGGTTTGGCCAAGGTAGGCCGTCATTGTAAATAAGAATTTGTTCTTAACTGACTTGCCTAGTTTAAAAAAAGGTAAAATAAAAAAGATAAAAGATAAAATATTGCCTTTGAACGGGGTATGGCGGTAGTTGCCAGGCGCACCGGTTAGAGTGTGTTAAGAACTTCAACGCTGCTGGGTTTTTCACACTCAACAGTTTCCCGTGTGTATCAAGAATGGTCCACCACCCAAAGGACATCCAGCCAACTTGACAACTGTGGGAAGCATTGGAGTCCATGCCCCAATGAATTGAGACTGTTCTGAGGGCAAAAGGGGGTGCAACTCAATATTAGGAAGGTTTTTTATAATGTTTTGTACACTCAGACCCGTCTATATGTGACCCGTCTTGATTAGCTACTATCTTTTGTGTATTCCCTCCTGCTAAATAAACAACAAGCTCCTAACCGGGCCTTTAACGGCTTGCTCCAGAGACATGACCAAATGTGCAGTCAGTCCATGCTCGAGGGCCACATCAAACTCCCTGACCCCCTGGCCCCTTAGTAAAGCCATTGGACTGACATTGTGTGAATTGACAGAAGTGGCAGTGTACTGTAAGGTCTTCTACTGGCCAGAGGACAAGATGACAGAGACTTGTTAAGCCAGGAGTCAGAGAGAACCAGAGAGGGGGCCCCTGAGCTGACATCCAAGCCCATATCAGAGTGACAGGGCTGGGCATCACAGGTGGACGTGTTAGTGTGGATGGTGGAAGAGGTGGAAGTTTACAGTACATGGGAATGGAGGAGGGGGTTGGTAGTCTTTCCCTTAATGGCGCCGGCAGCTTTGACATTTAATCACTTCATGGTTGTAAGTCAGATGATGGGTTGGATGGAGACTGCTGTGTCAGATGTGTCAGCTTGTGACTGCAGATAAATAATTGACTGTGCATAACAGGGTGGAACATTAGGTTTATATCGCTGAAGCAATCCTAGTGACTAAAAAAAAAAACTAGAAAAATACGGTAACCAAGATATAATTTTTTTTTTGTATAATAAGGAAAAAAGGACAGTGAACAACATATTAACTAAAGTTTAAACACATATTCAGACCTTTCCCTCTGAAAAGAAACAGAAACTCCAGAATGACAAATCGCCTAGCGCGATCGAATTACTGAAAAATAAGAAATAGGGAGGTGTCGGCACATTGCTATCGTAGCAGCCGTGTGAACTATTTTACTGCTCAGAGATCTGCTTTCAACCACAGGGAAGGGTGGTAATTACACAAAACTAGCTCAGCGACGACGCGGGAACACTTTGTGACACCGGCTAGGGAGAACCAGGCAACACTTTACAGGACACCAGGCAACTGGGTCATGTTCATTAGGGAAACAGGTTAAAACACTCTGCAATCAGAAAGGGTCATGTTCATTAGAGAAACAGGTTAAAACACTCTGCAATCAAGAAGAGTCATGTTCATTAGGGAAACAGGTTAAAACACTCTGCAATCAGAAAGGGTCATGTTCATTAGAGAAACAGGTTAAAACACTCTGCAATCAAGAAGAGTCATGTTCAGTAGGGAAACAGGTTAAAACTGGTTTCCCCACAAGGCAGCATGCTACTGGGTCATGTTCATTAGGAAAACAGGTTAAAACTGGTTTCCCCACAAGGCAGCATTCTACTGGGTCATGTTCATTAGGCAAACAGGTTAAAACTGGTTTCCCCACAAGGCAGCATTCTACTGGGTCATGTTCATTAGGAAAACAGGTTAAAACTGGTTTCCCCACAAGGCAGCATGCTACTGGGTCATGTTCATTAGGAAAACAGGTTAAAACTGGTTTCCCCACAAGGCAGCATTCTACTGGGTGATGTTCATTAGGCAAACAGGTTAAAACTGGTTTCCCCACAAGGCAGCATTCTACTGGGTCATGTTCATTAGGGAAACAGGTTAAAACTGGTTTCCCCACAAGGCAGCATTCTACTGGGTCATGTTCATTAGGAAAACAGGTTAAAACTGGTTTCCCCACAAGGCAGCATGCTACTGGGTCATGTTCATTAGGAAAACAGGTTAAAACTGGTTTCCCCACAAGGCAGCATTCTACTGGGTCATGTTCATTAGGCAAACAGGTTAAAACTGGTTTCCCCACAAGGCAGCATTCTACTGGGTCATGTTCATTAGGAAAACAGGTTAAAACTGGTTTCCCCACAAGGCAGCATTCTACTGGGTCATGTTCATTAGGCAAACAGGTTAAAACTGGTTTCCCCACAAGGCAGCATGCTACTGGGTCATGTTCATTAGGAAAACAGGTTAAAACTGGTTTCCCCACAAGGCAGCATTCTACTGGGACATGTTCATTAGGCAAACAGGTTAAAACTGGTTTCCCCACAAGGCAGCATTCTACTGGGTCATGTTCATTAGGAAAACAGGTTAAAACTGGTTTCCCCACAAGGCAGCATGCTACTGGGTCATGTTCATTAGGAAAACAGGTTAAAACTGGTTTCCCCACAAGGCAGCATTCTACTGGGTCATGTTCATTAGGCAAACAGGTTAAAACTGGTTTCCCCACAAGGCAGCATTCTACTGGGTCATGTTCATTAGGGAAACAGGTTAAAACTGGTTTCCCCACAAGGCAGCATTCTACTGGGTCATGTTCATTAGGAAAACAGGTTAAAACTGGTTTCCCCACAAGGCAGCATGCTACTGGGTCATGTTCATTAGGAAAACAGGTTAAAACTGGTTTCCCCACAAGGCAGCATTCTACTGGGTCATGTTCATTAGGCAAACAGGTTAAAACTGGTTTCCCCACAAGGCAGCATTCTACTGGGTCATGTTCATTAGGAAAACAGGTTAAAACTGGTTTCCCCACAAGGCAGCATTCTACTGGGTCATGTTCATTAGGCAAACAGGTTAAAACTGGTTTCCCCACAAGGCAGCATTCTACTGGGTCATGTTCATTAGGCAAACAGGTTAAAACTGGTTTCCCCACAAGGCAGCATTCTACTGGGTCATGTTCATTAGGGAAACAGGTTAAAACTGGTTTCCCCACAAGGCAGCATTCTACTGGGTCATGTTCATTAGGGAAACAGGTTAAAACTGGTTTCCCCACAAGGCAGCATTCTACTGGGTCATGTTCATTAGGAAAACAGGTTAAAACTGGTTTCCCCACAAGGCAGCATGCTACTGGGTCATGTTCATTAGGAAAACAGGTTAAAACTGGTTTCCCCACAAGGCAGCATTCTACTGGGTCATGTTCATTAGGCAAACAGGTTAAAACTGGTTTCCCCACAAGGCAGCATTCTACTGGGTCATGTTCATTAGGAAAACAGGTTAAAACTGGTTTCCCCACAAGGCAGCATTCTACTGGGTCATGTTCATTAGGCAAACAGGTTAAAACTGGTTTCCCCACAAGGCAGCATTCTACTGGGTCATGTTCATTAGGCAAACAGGTTAAAACTGGTTTCCCCACAAGGCAGCATTCTACTGGGTCATGTTCATTAGGCAAACAGGTTAAAACTGGTTTCCCCACAAGGCAGCATTCTACTGGGTCATGTTCATTAGGCAAACAGGTTAAAACTGGTTTCCCCACAAGGCAGCATTCTACTGGGTCATGTTCATTAGGAAAACAGGTTAAAACTGGTTTCCCCACAAGGCAGCATTCTACTGGGTCATGTTCATTAGGCAAACAGGTTAAAACTGGTTTCCCCACAAGGCAGCATTCTACTGGGTCATGTTCATTAGGAAAACAGGTTAAAACTGGTTTCCCCACAAGGCAGCATTCTACTGGGTCATGTTCATTAGGGAAACAGGTTAAAACACTGCAATCAAAAAAAAAAATCTAGGTAGTCCCTCCCAGTTGCAGTCTGGATTAGTTCTGTTGTATTACAGAAAGCAATCAGGGTAAATTAGTTCTGTTGTATTACAGGAAGCTATCAGGGTAAAGTAGTTATGTTGTATTACAGGAAGCTATCAGGATAAAGTAGTTCTGTTGTATTACAGGAAGCTATCAGGGTAAAGTAATTCTGTTGTATTACAGGAAGCTATCAGGGTAAAGTAGTTCTGTTGTATTACAGGACGCTATCAGGGTAAAGTAGTTCTGTTGTATTACAGGAAGCTATCAGGGTAAAGTAGTTCGGTTGTATTACAGGAAGCTATCAGGATAAAGTAGTTCTGTTGTATTACAGGACGCTATCAGGGTAAGTAGTACCTGCCCCCCTCCTCCTCCTCCTCTCACCTCCAGGAGCGTGTATGTCTACTGGCCCCACAGCTGAAAGGTCTTGAGTTCTTCTGTGATCTGCTGTCACACACGCAGGCAAGAAACAAATATTAATACACCGTTACTATTTTGACATTTGAAAAATACTACAAGCTATTTGAAGAATAGTTATAACAGCACAAGCACACAAAAAAAGCCACACACACACACCCATTGTCTCTCACGTTGAAACACACCGTCCCTGTGACAGGATGTGTGTGATGCGGTTGATTACAGTCATTGTGGGTGTGTGTGTGTGTGTGGGATGCTGCGGCAGGAAGGTTGTTATGGAGTGGGGAGGACAGGCCGCGACACCCCTATCGACACCCAGCCACCGAGCACTGACAAAAAAAAAACTCAGACCAAACCAAAATGGCAGCATATTCCCATCATCAGGCCTAGTGTGAACATCAAAATGGCAGCATATTCCCATCATCAGGCCTAGTGTGAACATCAAAATGGCAGCATATTCCCATCATCAGGCCTAGTGTGAACATCAAAATGGCAGCATATTCCCATCATCAGGCCTAGTGTGAACATCAAAATGGCAGCATATTCCCATCATCAGGCCTAGTGTGAACATCAAAATGGCAGCATATTCCCAGCATCAGGCCCAGTGTGAACATCAAAATGGCAGCATTTTGCCAGCATCAAGGCCTAGTGTGAACATCCAAATGGCAGCATTTTCACAGCATCAAGGCCTAGTGTGAACATCAAAATGGCAGCATTTTCACAGCATCAAGGCCTAGTGTGAACATCAAAATGGCAGCATTTTCACAGCATCAAGGCCTAGTGTGAACATCAAAATGGCAGCATATTCCCAGCATCAGGCCTAGTGTGAACACCAAAATGGCAGCATATCCCCAGCATCAGGCCTAGTGTGAACACCAAAATGGCAGCATATCCCCAGCATCAAGGCCTAGTGTGAACATCAAAATGGCAGCATTTTCACAGCATCAGGCCTAGTGTGAACATCAAAATGGCAGCATTTTCCCAGCATCAAGGCCTAGTGTGAACAACACACAGAAAGCCATCCTCCATTTGAGCTTTGTGCTGGTAACACACACACAGGGCTGAGCTGGGGAATGGGGCAGAGGCATTCAGTCTCACAGTATTAGCTGAGAAGAGGAGGCTGACAAGAGACCTTTATTATTGATGCCATGTGTTTCATAGAGTGCCTAAGTGCCTTCGTGGCTACACATTCAATCCATTCATTTAAATCTATACATTAAAGCCAATAGGCCCTAGACATCTAGTATAATGTGCAATAAAACACTCCTTAGTACAGATCTATTGACATCTCATTCACTCCTTAGTACAGATCTATTGACATAATCAATTCACTCCTTAGTACAGATCTATTGACATAATCAATTCACTCCTTAGTACAGATCTATTGACATCTCATTCACTCCTTAGTACAGATTTATTGACATCTCCTTCACTCCTTAGTACAGATCTATTGACATCTCATTCACTCCTTAGTACAGATCTATTGACATCTCATTCACTCCTTAGTACAGATCTATTGACATCTCATTCACTCCTTAGTACAGATCTATTGACATAATCCATTCATTCTTTGAAAAAAATCCACTCCATAATCGGACAACCTTTCTGAAGTGCCACACCAGTCTGTATAAACCCCGTGGTGTCTGGTCTTTTTAAAAACACATCGTGCTTTTCTCCAAAGACTACGCACACTAAAGCCTTGTGTGACGTGGACTGAGTAGATGTTGAAGCCAGTCAAAGTGACCACAGGTGATAAAACCATGTCCAGCCAGCTAGGCCACGTCCCCACCTCCGGTCAGCCCACTGACACTGATGGCAGTGAGACAGATCTGGGTTACGCTCATTAGGGCATGCAACCAAAAAAAAAAACGTTTAAAAAAATGTTTTGCAACTGGAAATTAAAACGTGGGTTTCTTATTGAACCAGGTCCAGGGAGTACCTCCTTGATTCAGTCAGTTAATTATATATATTTTTTGGTGCCTAATGAACGCAACCCTGAGGTAGTACTTTGGGTCAAACCAGAATACAGGACAGAACATGTTAGGACCTCTGAATATGGACTTAGACAGGAGACACCTTGGTGTGTGAGAGTTAAAGAGAGAGACAGACCAGACACATCTGTCTGTGTACAGGGCAGGCTTCACATTGTCTCTATTCAGCCTATTTGACATTATTTTGAGAGAGAGAAAGAGCGACAGAGCGAGCGAGAGAGAGCGCAACAGAGAAAGCGATAGAGAGCGAGCGACAGAGAGAGCGAGAGCGCGACAGAGAGAGCGAGAGAGAGAGCGACAGAGAGCGACAGAGAGCGAGTGAGAGAGAGCGACAGAGCTAGCGACAGAAAGAGCGAGACATTGAAATACAGAGAGAAGAGAGAGATAAATTAAGAGAAAGTGAACAAGGAGATGGAGAGTAAAAGAGTGAATAGTAACCTGCAATATCGTTATCATTCATCCCCCTCAGTTATCGTCCGCCCTCCCTCTCATCATTCATCCCCCTCAGTTATCGTCCGCCCTCCCTCTCATCATTCATCCCCCTCAGTTATCGTCCGCCCTCCCTCTCATCATTCATCCCCCTCAGTTATCGTCCGCCCTTCCTGTTATCAAATCATCCCCCCCAGAGGGAGAGAGAAAGAGCGATGGGTTTCCATGGTAACCTGGGATGGCATCGCTCCAGTGTTTGTGAAGTGCAGTGGGGATGTTTCATTGTGGGAAAATATAACTAGTGAGAGTGAGAGAGAGTGTGTGTCTGAGTGAGGGAGTGAGTGAGGTGAGTGAGTGAGTGTGTGTGTCTGAGTGAGTGAGTAAGTGAGGTGAGTGTCTGAGTGAGTGAGGTGAGGTGAGTGAGTGAGTGTGTGTCTGAGTGAGTGAGTGAGGTGAGTGAGAGTGTGTGTGTCTGAGTGAGTGAGTGTGTGTCTGAGTGAGTGAGTGAGTTTGTGTCTGAGTGAGTGAGTGAGATGATTGAGTGTGTGTCTGAGTGAGGTAGTGAGTGAGGTGAGTGAGTGAGGTAGTGAGTGAGGTGAGTGAGTGAGGTAGTGAGTGAGGTGAGTGAGTGAGGTATAAAAGGTGACACGGGTCTCAGGGTTTCATTTGGGTGTCTGACAGAGTGGATACACAGGCCAGTGTGAGGAATAGACACATAGTGAATACAACTCCTATGCAGTGAGAACTAACAACATTCATGTTTAACAAACACATGCATAAGTCCAGTACAGGCAGATTGTATCTTCTACTTATTGTATGTACTATGTAGTAGTAGTTTGGATACTCTCATCATCATTACATATCCAGTCATTACTACACACTATTGTACAGTCTGTCTGGTTATTACCACGGGCGGTGTACAATCCGTGTGGTTATTATCACGGGTGGTGTACAGTGTGTGGTTATTACCACGGGCGGTGTACAGTCCGTGTGGTTATTACCACGGGCGGTGTACAGTCCGTCTGGTTATTACCACGGGCGGTGTACCGTGTGTGGTTATTACCACGGGCGGTGTACAGTGTGTGGTTATTACCACGGGCGGTGTACAGTGTGTGGTTATTACCACGGGCGGTGTACAGTCCGTGTGGTTATTACCACGGGCGGTGTACAGTCCGTGTGGTTATTACCACGGGCGGTGTACAGTCCGTCTGGTTATTACCACGGGCGGTGTACCGTGTGTGGTTATTACCACGGGCGGTGTACAGTCCGTGTGGTTATTACCAAGGTCGGTGTACCGTGTGTGGTTATTACCACGGGCGGTGTACAGTGTGTGGTTATTACCACGGGCGGTGTACAGTCTGTCTGGTTAATACCACGGGCGGTGTACAGTGTGTGGTCCACAGGGTTATTGACCAGTCACACACACACACACACACACACACACACACACACACACACACACACACACACACACACACACACACACACACACACACACACACACACACACACACACACACACACACACACAAAACATCAAAACCTTTGTTTGTGGATATGAATCCACTCACAACCTCATTGACAGACACCTCATGGGTGATCTACAGTTTTTCCGGTGCATTACTCTCAACCTAACTTGACTGTCAGGTTTTTTGCAGCACCCTTTTATATCGCATGTAGAGAATGAGGAGTTTCTCGTGAAACCTAACTTTTTTTCCTCTTTCCCTCGAAACAGACAACCCACAGTAGAACCTTGAGGTAGGAACGTATCGAGGTAGGAACGTATCGAGGAAGGAACGTATCGAGGAAGGAACGTATCGAGGTAGGAACGTATCGAGGTAGGAACGTATCGAGGTAGGAACGTATCGAGGTAGGAACGTATCGAGGTAGGAACGTATCGAGGTAGGACCGTATCGAGGTAGGACCGTATCGAGGTAGGAACGTATCGAGGTAGTAACGTATCGAGGTAGTAACGTATCGAGGTGCTACATTTCAATCTGCAACATTACAGAACATTCAGATAGGAAATATATGATGTAGAACAGATATACAGTAATTGCCTATCATGAATAATAGGGAATTTTATCAGCTCTATTCATTACATTTCTATACTTGTTTAAAGGAAAAATCATTTTGGTATTTGTCCACTGTTGATACAGTCCCAAAATGTGTTGCATGTCAGCAGTCAAGATATCAGGAAACAAAGTGTCATTTTGTTTAGTTTTTTTTTTTGAAATATACTGAAAACTTTACTGCTGACTTGCAAAACATGTTGTGACTGTATGAACACTGGACTAATGTAAAAAATATATATGTAAAAAATATATATATATATATAGTTTGAGTGAATATTTCCTTTAATAGACCCTAGTTGCAGCTGGGAGCATTCCGTCCAATGGTGTGAGATGTCCACGTGGCTCAACTGGCCACGAATGTGGCCTCTGACATTTCCCCCTGGTTAAAATACAGATGTGCTTTACAACTAAGGACAAATAGACTATATGCCAAATGTCACCCTATTAGCAACAGTGCACATTGGACACTGGTCATAAGTAGTGCACTACACAGGGAATAGGGTGCCAAGTGGGATGCATTACAGAGTATAGTTCTATCTAATTAGTTACCCTAGATTAATGTGTTGATACTTTATTCCACCTAGGAAGGAAGGAAGGTACGACAGACACCTCTGGTTAGGTAATTATCAGTCTAGGAAGGAAGGAAGGGACGACAGACACCTCTGGTTAAGTGATTATCAGTCTAGGAAGGAAGGAATGGACGACAGACACCTCTGGTTAAGTGATTATCAGTCTAGGAAGGAAGGAAGGAAGGAAGGGGCGACAGACACCTCTGGTTAGGTGATTATCAGTCTAGGAAGGAAGGAAGGAAGGGACGACAGACACCTCTGGTTAGGTGATTATCAGTCTAGGAAGGAAGGAAGGAAGGGACGACAGACACCTCTGGTTAGGTGATTATCAGTCTAGGAAGGAAGGAAGGGGCGACAGACACCTCTGGTTAGGTGATTATCAGTCTAGGAAGGAAGGAGGACAGACACTGTTCTTCTTTATACTGGTAATATACTATCTGAACAATGTATTGTTCCCTACTGTAGACCATATATAGACTGAAGAACTCTAGAATATCTTTTCGAATCAATTTTTGATAAAACATAACCTCCCAAAATCTGGAATATTACAATACGTGCTGAAATACAGCACCTGAACTACTTAAATGGTTTTGCATTCACAGAGAAAGAACTGTGATTGACCCTGAGTTGTGAGAAATTGCCTTGATTGTTCATACCTCACTTTGATGTTAAATATGACTGGGATGTTGGCAGTGCTGCTATAGCTGAGATGAGATTAGGAGGGAAAAATGAGTCCGTTATTCCCGTGACTTTAAAAATGAGTCATTTATTCTCTCTCCCTCCCGTTCCCCCTCTCCCACCCGTTCCCCCCCCTCTCTTACCCGTCCCCCCTCTCCCACCCATTCCCCCTCTCCCACCCGTTCCCCCTCTCCCACCCTTTCCCCCTCTTCCTTCCCGTTCCCACCCTCTCTCCCGTTCCCCCCCTCCCTCCCGTTCCCCCCCCTCCCTCCCGTTCCCCCTCTCCCTTCCCGTTCCCCCTCTCCCTTCCCGTTCCCCCTCTCCCTTCCCGTTCCCCCTCTCCCTTCCCGTTCCCACCCTCTCCCTCCCGTTTCCCCTCTCCCTCCCGTTCCCACCCGTTCCCCCTCTCCCTCCCGTTCCCCGGCCCTCTCTATCCTTCTCTCTAACTCCAAGCATCAATGAGCAGACAGACGGGCTTGCTGAAACCAGGGAGGGCATTCTTCATTAGGACAGACACGGCACAGAGACTCGCCAATGTATTCCCTCATTAGCAAGTACATGTGCTGCACACTTCAGTAAAAACCATGGGGACCACCCATGTAGTCATGCCCTCTCTAACAACCACACACAATAAAGAGAGCAGCTCTCTGGTGACTAAATAGTGAAAGAGCTGTTTATTTGGCTCCCTGATTTGAATACTGCTACTTCTGCTTTTTTGCACTCCAGACAACAATTATCTGCTGATAAGTTACAAAATCAATCTCCGAAGAGGGTAAATCAATAGCGGGGAAGAACAAGTCGTTCTGGTCCACGGCTCATTTTTGCAGTGTGTTAAAAGAAAACTTTGTTTTTTGCAGGTAATCAAATCCTTTGACCAGGTAGAAATGTACTTGAACGCGCATTTCACATTCTGACAATGGCACCCTACTTTTAGGGTTTTCCATTGGAGATCAAAAATCATGGTCCAAGTCGAATTTTAAGCATTTTCGACAAAGAGTCATTTGGGAGCCAAATGAACGGCTCCCAAACGACTCATAACGTGTGTAGTAAACTAACACAGTGCTGTCATTCAAACAACCCCCCCCCCCTCCTCTCACCAGTCTAACAGACTTCATCCTCTGGTGCCATTCTACTTACAGCACATCTAAACACTAACACTAGTTCACTAGGAAACCAATCCTCACTCAGCCATATCCCACTGGGCACAGACGTCAATTTAACGTCTATTCCATGTTGGTTCAGCGTAATTTCATTGTAATGACATGGAAACAACGTTGAGTCAACCAGTGTATGCCCAGTGGGATACGTCTTTATGTGAAGTCATATCTAGAGCTAGTCATTTATTAACGTTGTAAGCTAGACGTTCTGATCTGTTGCATCAGCCTCAGTGCTTTTAAAAAGTGTTTTTGATGCTAGTGGTTGTATTAATTTGAGATCTATCACATCCCACAACTGTCCAGCCTTTTATTTTGAATATTTATGTAATGCACAGAAGGACAAGTTGACCAATAGAACAGGTCAACTTTTGTAAATATGGGGGAGAGTAGATTGACATAGGCTAGTGCTTTAGCTGTTCCTTAGGCCTACTCATCTTGTTGGCTGACGGAAAAATAGGCGGTTCTACTAACATCAATATGCTTCTCAGAATTCAATAAGAGGGGCGCACAGTTGTGTCCTCAATGTCTCTGTCTTCACTTGTAGCCTACTTCTTAACTGTGATAAGGACCCGATCACATGATGATGATGGGCATTGGCTAATAAGAATTGAGATATCTGAGAGGCCCATGTGAGTGAGAGGTGGTTTGGCGCATGGTAGCCTGGAGAAGGAAATTATAATCAGCCCAAGGGTACAACGGCCTCTTTGGCTGCAACAGGCATGGATTTCTTTAGCGAACATTACAGCCACACAAGGGGGATGCCACCGGGATATTAGAGGCCTGGTGAGAATATTATCAAGTACTTGTCAAATTGTGAATGAGAGACTGATGAAGTGTGTGCAGCCTGCGCAATTAAACAAAGTAGAGCTCATGCCTTTCATGTGACTTTTTTCAAATCATCATTAATCTCATCATGCAGCCTTACATTATAGTAAAACTCTAAACATATAGCCCAACATTTGTATCACAACTGAAGTTATAAGGAACTATAAATGAAGCAGATATGAGGACCTGGTTCTTTGTTAACCCCTCAACACAGAATACCTGCATGTACGAACTCCCTTGGAAATCGTTTGGAGAAAATATCCTTTCTATTTTAAATCAGCTATATTCAATTGAATTCTTCATACTATGAAACATATATTTTTTTAAAGAATACCACAGAATTCTAAGCAGATCTTGTCTGCTAAATTAACTATTGTAGGCCACAGCCATTAAGCATAGCCAGACCAGGGCCTAACATAAGGACAACTCAGAGTATGTTATTCTGTTCTTCTGAAATATACTACATGTTCTTCGTGTCATGTTTCTTTAGAGACCTGTCTAAAATAAATAAGCCACTGTAGTTCCAAAGGTCTGCATCAGTGGCTTGTAGGCTATGCAGGAAACTAAACGTGTTTATGTTAATTAACGGTCAATTACCGTGAGACTGGCAGTTATTTGCTTGACAATCACCGGCTGACAACATTTTGTGACCGCCACAGCCCTAGTTGTTATGCATACTTATGGATGTTATCATTATCGTGGCTTTGTTTACACTGACTATTCATTTAAGTTGCACTGTATTAAAATGGCTCCTGAACAACAAGTAAACGTTACCCATCGACAACAACATTGAACTCCAGCTGAGGTTATGTTCTCAGTCTACAGAGATAGGTCGGGAAAACACACTGACACACTCAAATCCTTTTGACTTCAAAGACATGAGTAAAAAATAAGCTCTATATCAAGCCATGCGCAGACAGACAGAGGAAGACCCGGAGATGAACGGAGAGAAAGAAGGGAACAGAGACGTTGTAATGAAGGAGTGTCGGCAACAACAAAAAGAATGAGCTGCTGTTGTGAATACACTGCTGCAGCGCCTTTCAGAGGCCTGTAATTTTAAGATGGTAATATTCATAGAGTCGAGGGGTAGGCAGGACCCGTAACAATGCCTCTCTGCCAGATCCAAAACCCTATGATCCTCTGGCTTCCACGCTCCTGAATGTTTTTTGTTTGGAAACAAATAGTTTAGACGCTTTCACTAAAGCACAGTGACATCCCCATGCACTAAACAGTGCCCGAAAAGCCACTAAACAAAAGAACACAAAGAACACTTTGGGAAAAAAAGGGTTCTTTGGATGTCCCGGTATGATTACCTTTTCTTTGGTTCCAGGTACAGTAGAACCCTTTGGAACCAATAAGCAATACCCTAGAGGGACAACCAAATAATCTTTATGGTGAAGACAAGAAGAGTAGAAAATAAGGAAGCCAAGAGAGCGAGAGGTACCCCTCCCTCCTTTCCTCCTCGGCTATGAAATGTGCAAAAACAAAACTGTTGGAGGTTAGCGGCTATTTATTCCAGGCCGTGTGGCTAATGACCCTTAACTGATGCTAGCAGTTGCTGGGCCGCGGGACAAGAGAAGATAAGTAACCTGGTATATTACGGTTGGTTGGAGGGAGCTGAGCTTAGCCTAACGAGTGTCAACGGGCAAGTCAGCATGAGTCATCTAATTAGGACTGGGTCGTATTCATTAGGGCCACATCCTCCAGTTAGGACTGGGTCGTATTCATTAGGGCCACATCCTCCAGTTAGGACTGGGTCGTATTCATTAGGGCCACATCTTCCAGTTAGGACTGGGTCGTATTCATTAGGGCCACATCCTCCAGTTAGGACTGGGTCGTATTCATTAGGGCCACATCTTCCAGTTAGGACTGGGTCGTATTCATTAGGGCCACATCCTCCAGTTAGGACTGGGTCGTATTCATTAGGGCCACATTCTCCAGTTAGGACTGGGTCGTATTCATTAGGGCCACATCCTCCAGTTAGGACTGGGTCGTATTCAGTAGGGCCACATCCTTTAGGACTGGGTCGTGTTCATTAGGGCCACATTCTCCAGTTAGGACTGGGTCGTATTCATTAGGGCCACATTCTCCAGTTAGGACTGGGTCGTATTCATTAGGGCCACATCCTCCAGTTAGGACTGGGTCGTATTCATTAGGGCCACATCCTCCAGTTAGGACTGGGTCGTATTCATTAGGGCCACATCTTCCAGTTAGGACTGGGTTGTATTCATTAGGGCCACATCCTCCAGTTAGGACTGGGTCATATTCATTAGGGCCACATCCTCCAGTTAGGACTGGGTCGTATTCATTAGGGCCACATCCTCCAGTTAGGACTGGGTCGTATTCATTAGGGCCACATCTTCTTTAGGACTGGGTTGTATTCATTAGGGCCACATCCTCCAGTTAGGACTGGGTCGTATTCATTAGGGCCACATCCTCCAGTTAGGACTGGGTCGTATTCATTAGGGCCACATCCTCCAGTTAGGACTGGGTCGTATTCAGTAGGGCCACATCCTCCAGTTAGGACTGGGTCGTATTCAGTAGGGCCACATCCTTTAGGACTGGGTCGTATTCATTAGGGCCACATCCTTTAGGACTGGGTCGTATTCATTAGGGCCACATCCTTTAGGACTGAGTCGTGTTCATTAGGGCCACATCCTCCAGTTAGGACTGGGTCGTATTCATCAGGGCCACATCCTCCAGTTAGGACTGGGTCGTATTCATTAGGGTCACATCCTTTAGGACTG